>NC_083816.1:620154-667430 GCF_015708825.2 Lethenteron reissneri
ATCCCTCCACGGATGTTCGTCTTCGGCGGGGGAATAAGTAACCACGACCACCACTCCTCGCCTCCGGTTAATGGGAAGGCGATCCCAAAATAGCCTGGGGCTTACCGCTTCCCACACCTCACTGCCACGCTCCCACGTTCCCTTCCCTCCTTTGTTCAGAAGAAGAGCCACACCCTGTTGTTTGCCCCGAGTAGAGGACTGTCCACCCCTGATGGTGGCAGGAGCCAGAGCCGGTCCACCGGACCTCCTGAATGCCACAGAGATCCAGGCGGTACCGGTCCAGCTCCCGACAGAGGAGTGGCAGCCTCTCCTCCGAAGTGAGCGTTCGAACATTCCACGTGGCCACACGTAGTGGCTTTTTGTTGTTTCTGGAAGAGCCCCGAGAGTAAAGATTCAATCTCCTGGCTCCGCCAGATGGGGTTTGGCCAGGATATGTCATAGACGCTTGTCCCCCTGGAACATCCGGCACAAGCTTATTAATTAGATATTTTTCACGTGGTTTAGTGGTAATTTATTGAAAGTAGAGGGGTTACCAGCCCCTCGCACCCATCCAGAGCCCACATTTAGCCACTGTCCACGACAACGTTGCCCGTCTGGCACCACGGGGAGGTAGGGGGTTGTTTTTGCTGGACTAAAAAAAAAGCAAGCGATGGGCTCACTCGCACCATCTACAGCATCCCACGTCAGATAATGAGGAGGCTTACTGCAGCCTTGACTCGGAGGTCCGGGGAGCTGTGTGGCACTGCAAGGGTGGGTGGTGGTGGCAGGTTGCTGAGGAGATGGAGTCTGCCTCAGCAGCCCGCGATCACAAATCACTCTTTAACTCCATCAAAATAGTAACTTGCAGTGCCAGACCTGTCACCATCATTAGGGAAAGAAAGGTTATCTGATCTCCAACCCCCAGGAACAGGTTTGCAGATTTACTTAGCATTTCTGTGAAGTCTTGGGGGAGGGGAAATCCCTCAGCCTGGAGACATCATGGGGCAAAGTGGGAATGACCTTGCTCAGGCTGCAGTGCATCAAATATTGGAAGAAGTGGTGGGAAAGGTCCTGGCAAGGATTATTCAACATCGCCTTTTCAGGCACGCTGAGGATGGGCTTGCGGAGCCCCAATGTGGTTTCAGGAAAGGGCGGCCCTACACAGATTCCATATTTTATGTCCGTCTGCTACAGTAGAGGTGTAGCGAATTCCAACAGGATCTATATCTCGATTTTCTGACAAAGTCAAGGCCTATGCTACCATCAGTAGGCGTGGGCTCTGGGTTGTTCTTCGTGCTTTCGGAGTCCCTGACTTCTTCCTCACAATCATTAAGGACCTTCATGATGGTGAGCAGGCCCGGATAAAACTACGTGCCCGGGAGTTGGAGCCATTCCATGTTCACCTTTGGATGTGACTGGGATGTCCTCTGGCTCCCACATTATTCAACATCTATTTCGACCACGTAGTTCGTGAAGCCTTCGATGGCTGTACCGGAAGAATTTCCATCTGGTACAGATACAATGGTAGGCTGATCGATGCCCAGGTGCGGTCAAGGGATGGCTCCCTATTGGTCAACCATATAATGCATGCTGATGATCTGGTGATTGCTTCTCACTCAGAGGAGGAGTGTGAGGTGCTGCTGCTGAACCTGGAACTTGCCACTAAGAGGTGGGGCCTTAACATCAGCCCCACCAAAACGAAGCACCTGCCTGGGTATTTGTACCATCAGACACTTCACCCCCACAACTCCCCAATTGGTGATGTGGCAATTCTTGAGAGAGTGGAGAGTTTATCATACCTGGACAGTGTGCTCTGGTTTGACAGCAGATGTCTCACTCCGAATCAGTCGAGTGGCATTATCTTTTCATCAGCTGTGTAACGCTGTGTGAAAGCTATCAGGTCTGTCGCTCCACACGAAGTTTCGGGTCTTCTCAGCCACGGTTATGCCCTCCCTTCTCTATGCTTGCGAAACGTGGACCCCCCCTAATGGAACATCTTCGCTGGGTAGAAACATTTAGGCTGGCCTGCCTACGATCCATCATGGGTCTAACCAGGCTGGATTGTGTGAGGAGCTCACAAATCCTTGAAAGATCTGGACAAAGTCCCATCGGTGAGCTCCTCCGGCAGGCAATTCTGCGTTGCCTGGGTCATGTAGCCCGCATGCCCAGCCACCGCTTGCCTAAACAACTTTTGTTCGAACGGATAGAGGGGGCTAAATGGGCGCTGCAGGGGCTAGAATGAGATGGAGTGATTTGGTATAAGAGAATGTGGAGCTGAGTGGATTTGCCAATGACTGGTACCAGCGGTGTCAAGATCAGCCTCTGTGGAGGAGGCTCGTGAAGGATGCTGCTACTGGGCAGTTAGAGGCAGTCGCCCTCCAGCAACAACGGAGGGCAGAGAAGCGACACTCACAACATCAGAGCATTTTGGCACAGTAGGGGGCACAGGCGGTGCATCGGCCAGTCATCTCAGTGAGTCGACCTATGGCACCTGGGTCTGTCCGGTGATCTCATGCCAGCGGGCATTCGACACTTCACGTGGTATTAACGTGCACATAGCCTGGCACAAGCACCGTGGGGACGCCACCGTGACTTAGTGGCGAATGGCGGTTGTTGTTGTAACCTGCAGTGTGATGAGTAGGATGTGTGTATTGTGATCTTTAATGTAGTGAGTGGGTGTGTGTTGTGATCTTTAATGTGGTGAGTGGGTATGTGGGTGTGTTGTGACCTGCAATGTAGCGAGTGGGTTCGTGGGTGTTGTGATCTTTTAAGTGTGGTGAGTGGGTGAGTGTGTTGTAGTGACCTGCGGTGTGGTGGTTGAACACGCTGGGTGAGATCACACAGTCTGGTAACATGTTGACAAGCTCAGGTAACTCCATCTGTGATGGGGGGGGGGGGGTATGGATTCCTGCAGTGGAGTAGTGCTGTCGGTGTAGCGGTACGCACGCTGCGCTAAAAAACCCGTCAACCCGAGTTACATTTCCACTCACGACCAACACCAGAAACAAACTGAACTGGTCGTGTAAAGGAAAAACATAGGCGGCCGGGCGTGGTGCTGGCCACGCACCCCCTCGTGCACCGTCCCGACCTCGACAGGTGCGACTCGCTAACAGCACTTGCTCCAACAGTCTGTTCAGGCCATACGGGGCATTGTCATTGATGAGACAACTTCACACACTCGCGCAGAGGACGCCCGTCCTAGTGAGCTGCGATGCAACACTGCCCTCCGCAGGCCACGCGCGTTCCATACAAACACCGCACTGGGGGAACCGCCAACCGCATCGAAAATCAACAAGGCCCGTTCCTCCTTCATCATGGGACATTAAAGACAAGCCACGAGAGTGCGGTTGTGGCCGTGCATCCCGAAATCTGGGCCAATTAGTTACTAGTGAAGTATGTGAATTGACGGCAGGAACTTCTTGACGGGTAACACACTTTTATTAAATCCTTTAGGTATCACAATACAACGTGTGGTCTCTCTTCTTCCTCCGACACACTCCACTAATCTCGTGTAAGCTCTAGGCCTCTGGCTACACCCGATACACTTGACTCGTGTAGACCCTATGCCTCTGGCTACACACAATATACTCGACTCGTGTAAGCCCTATGCCTCTGGCTACACAATACACTCGACTCGTGTAAGCCCTATGCCCTGGCTACACATAGTACATTCGGCTCGTGTAGACCTATGGCTACACCCACTACACTCGCCTCTGGGTTACACAGAGTCCCGGTCCCCTTAGGACAGCGGGGCTAGGTACCGCAGGGCTCTAGGTCTTCATCCCCGTCTTCCTTCTTCGCTGGTTACACACTGCCCTTACAGCCTGTGTGCATCCCCTTTTATAGCCCCTGCTCACGAGGGACGGAGCTGATGCGGCGTCGACGTGAGCGTCGTTCCTTAATGACCCAATCACGACGCACTCTCTCTACGATCCGCTTTCCCCAGCGCGTGTTAACATTACTCCACCAATCACACTGCGCTGCCACCTGATCACTCCCTCTCAGCGCGTCACCGCCCACAGCCAATCGGTACCCCGTAACCCACGACCCCGCGCTGACCCCTGATCCTCCACCGTCAGCGCGCGTCACCACCTACACAGCCAATCATCACGCACTGTGCATACGATCCTTAATCCCAGCGCGTATCACCTCTACATCACCCCCTCCCACATAGCTTGCAGCCGGCCCGGCTGTTAACCTACAACACAACATAACGCAACGCAGTAATAAAGAACTCCACATCCCAGTGTGCCCCGTAACACAACAACAACAACATAACACAACCTTAAATATGAAGCAATATACGGCCCGACGAACAACACAATAAAAGCGAACACCGTAAAACGAACGCGCCAAGTGTCACTGTGACCCACGCAGTGCCGAGGCGCTCCGGCTGCCTCGACTCCGCACGTGGTAGGTTACACAAAGTAGCGCGACCTAGCGCGAGTCCGTCTGGCCGGTCCGTCGTATGGAACGGGACGTTGGCGACCGTCCGGTGTCTCCGGCAGCTCTAGACGGCACGGGTCGGGCCTGGAAGGACCGGCCCCGCCGTGAAGATCCGGCCGCCGGTGGTCGGCAGCAGTCAGTTCCGAGACACCTGGGAGCGGATCAGGCGGAGACATGTGAGGAGCAGGCAAGGACAATTCCCCCTCAGGGTCGGGAGGGGTGGACGTACCAACGGCGTTTCCCCCATTTTATCTGAACGCACTGGGGGCGTGCCACCCGCACGACCTCCACGGGTCCCCGCCACGGCTTCAACAATTTAGGCGACGTGGCCAAAGGTGCCTGAGGGCAATGCAGCCAGGCCTTGTCACCTGGTTCCCAATTGTGCACGGACACCTTCCGTGCCCGCAACCGCTCGTTCGCAATTTGGCGAGCCCGCGAATTAAGCCGTGCGGCCTCCCTTGCCTCTGTCAGTTTATGAATATTAAATGTAATATGCTCTGCCAATTTAGAATTAGTTCGTGGTGCGGGCAGACCCAGCTGCGTTTCCATGGGCGGGTCGGCTTCCCGACCGTACATTAGAAAAAACGGGGAAAACCCCGTAGCTGCATGGGGGGCCATTCTATACGCGGCAAGGACCCCAGGGACCTGCAGGTCCCAATCAACATGCGACTCACACACCTGCTGGCACAGCATAGAGGTCAATGTCCTGTTAAGCCTCTCCACCATCCCGTCCGTCTGCGGGTGGTACGGGGAGGTACGCACCTTTTTGGTACCCAACAGGTCGCACACCTCCTGCAGTAATTTACTCGAAAAATGTTTCCCTTGGTCAGTCAGCAAGCGTTCGGGAGCCCCCTTGTCCAGGACGTAGCCCTGGACAAAGGCGTCCGTCACAGCCGCCGCCGACTGGTTGGCGAGTGGCCACGCCATAGGCCACCGGGTAAAATATTCGACCCCCACCAACAGGTACTTATTACCCCTAGGCGTGACCGGAAAGGGCCCCAGAATATCGAGTGCAACGAGCTCGTTAGTGCGCGAGACCTGAATAGATTGCAGCGGTGGATTAGCTGCCACGGGCGGTGGTTTCCGTCTGGCGCACTCAACACAACCCTTCAGAATATTCACCACGTCACCCCCCATTCCCGGCCAATAATAGTCACGCTGAAGCAGGGCAAGCGTTTTGTTAACTCCCAAATGCAAGAGGCGTTCGTGTGCGGCCAAGACAACCTTCCCCCTCACAGCAGAAGGCACCACAATCGCATGCCGCCGGGACAAACTGTCCCATCTCATCAACAGGCCCTGCTTAAGCTCGTAGGAGCCAGTTCGGTCGTGGCTACCTTCGGAACCCTCCGTCTTTCGGCGCAATGCCAGCAGGGAGCTGTCCGCCATTTGGAGACGGCCCCACTCAATCAACGACAGTGAGAGCAGCGAGTCCTGACCCCCTGGGGTAGCGGGACCATCCCCAATTGGTGTGCTCGCGGTCGCAACCAACGCCTCCCTACCTTCCGTAACCGGAGGTTTACAGCGCGCCGATCCCGATAAGCACGCACATTTGTGACAAGGCAACAACCGCGACAGGGCATCGGCATTCGTGTGTCGCAACCCTTTACGGTACGTAGTCGTGAACTGATAGTCCTGGAGGACTTCCAACCACCGCGACAATTGGCCCGAGGGCTGGGCAACCCGTAATGAATACTGGAGCGCCGCATGGTCCGTCCGGACCGTGAAATGACGACCATAGAGATATGGCCTGAATTGTTGTACAAAAAAAACAATGGCAAGTAGTTCACGACGGGTGACGCAGTAGCGCTGCTCTGCCGGCGACAACACCCTGCTACCATAGGCGACCACCCGTTCGACCCCTCCAACGACTTGGGACAGCACTCCCCCAATGCCCGTGTTGCTAGCATCCGTGTCTAGCAAGAAGGGACTCTCAAAGTCCGGATAGCACAAGGGTGGGGCCCTTACCAAGGCGTCCCGGAGGGAGCAGAATGCAGCCTCCTCCTCCGGTCCCCACCGGAACTTCACTCCTTTTGCCGTTAAAGCGTGCAAGGGCTTTGCAATGGTGGCGAAGTGCTCAACGAATCGGCGATAATACGAAGCAAAACCGATGAAACTGCGCACGTCTGACACTGACGTGGGCGTCGGCCACGAACTGACACAGTCCGTCTTCGCAGGATCGGTAGAAATCCCCGAAGAGTCGACAATGTGACCCAAGTACCTCACGGATTTACGAAAAAGATGGCATTTGGCCGGTTTAAACTTTAATTTAGCCGATCGCATTCGCAAGAACACCCCTCTCAATCGCTGGAGGTGTTCTTCGAACGTTTTACCGAAAACAATGACATCGTCAAGGTAAATGAGGCACGTCTCCCACTGCAAGCCCGACAAAACCAATTCCATAAGACGCTGAAACGTCGCAGGAGAGGAGTGAAGTCCCATGGGTAACCGGTTAAACTGAAACAGGCCCCCTGGAGTCCGGAATGCAGTCTTAGGCTTAGACTCCTCGTCGAGTGGCAACTGCCAAAATCCGGACAATAAATCAAGAGTCGAAAAGTATCGCGCACCGGACAATGCGTCGAGAGACTCGTCCATCCTGGGGAGCGGATACGCGTCGGCCACCGAGATCTTATTCAGGCGGCGGAAATCGACGCAAAATCGCAGGGACCCGTCCTGCTTTTTAACGAGCACAATAGGTGCTCCCCAAGGACTGGAAGAAGGCGAAATAATGTCGGCTTCCAGCATATCGTTAACTGCCGACTGAACATGTTCCTTCTCAGCAGGACTCAGTCGGAAGGGATTTTGCCTGACCGGTGCCGCATCGCCCGTTTCAATGTGGTGGCGTAGCAGGTCCGTGCATCCGATATCATACTTATGTTTACTGAAGACATCCGAAAATTCAATCAGCAACCCGCGCAACGCACCCAACTGTAGCGCTGACAAATCGTCAGAGTCCGCGCACAGCATATCAATCCAATCTAGGTCCTCCTTCGATGGTACGCTATTCGTGGGGCTCGGATCAGCCTGCGCAACCAGCCTCTCCTCCGCAGGGACCCGTGCCGCGTGAGCCAGCACGGTGCCCTGCTGAATGACGGCCGGCCGCGCCCCAGCGTTTAAAACCATGACAAACGGATCCCTGTCTGCCCCAACCAAAGTGTGAGCCACCGATAAATCGAGACCTCCAACAGCCCTATTAGAAGGACCCAAAAGCATGGCCTGTTCCGAGGCCTCCTTCCCCCATGGCTTCCGTAACCGGAGGGGAATCAACATTTGTGAACCCGGGGGCACGTGCACGGTCTGTGTTGCTAACGCCTGAATGGTAGCGCACGCCGTCCGAATTACATTAGGGCTCGTCAAAAATGAAATACGGCGACCCGATGGTAGTTCAATGCAACGCTGATCAATGAGAATTTTGATGGGCATTTTCGCCAAAAAATCAGTGCCCAATAGGCAAGGAACCGCCAGGGAAGATGAAACGAAAACGGGTCCCGACAATTTGATATCACCAATGCAAATGGACGCCCTAATCTGACCGATAATGCCCAACGATCCCCCGTTAGCGGCGTAAAATGGCACATCCACCGGAAGAAGCGGACGACATTGTACCGGGAGAATATTATAAATGAGATCCGAAATAATAGTCGCCGATGCCCCCGTGTCCACTAACACCCTGACCTCGACCCCATCAATCGATCCGGTAACGACGGATGAACCCGCTGAGGCAGCCACCATTCTGTGCCCCAATTCCGACCATTTAATGTCTCCCCGGTCCCGGCCGAACCCCCCTCTCCGAACCGAATCCCCGAACTCTACTCGGCTCTCCCTCGTCGCAACGCGACGACCCATACGTGTCGAGTATGCGGGCCAAGCATGTGAGGTGCCGCGACTTGCCGGGGTTTGCAGTGATGACTTGGGGCCTTGGTCGTCGTCCAGCCGAGGTCCCATGGCGCGCTGACGTGGGGCGCGGCAACCGGAGGCCACGTGGCCACGAAGGCCGCAGTTATAGCAGGTGATGACAGTAGTCGGAGATCTCGGTTGCTCCAGCTTGCGGGCCGCTCGCAGAGGCGAACGACCCCCCGACCTCCAGTCCCCCGCTCGTCCCGCGATGAACGCGTCCTCTCGTGGGCTGACGACTTGGGGCACGGTGTCAACCGGACCCGGAGTTGAGGCCACGGCAGCGTTGCAGACGACCCCCTGCTTTCGTTGAAGGACCTCGTGCGCTTGCATGCTCGTGGCGACCCGTAATGAAGAAATATCGGTGTCGTCGGCCGTGTTGATGGGGACCCCCAGGTCCTGCGCCAACTTGAGCAGCTGCTCCAAAACCATCGCATCTTGGCCCTCCTCGTCCATACGAGGGAACGCGGCGTCAGCGAGAGCGAGCAACGCCGTGCGGTAGGCGAGCACGGTCTCCGTGTCCGCCTTCCGTCTTGCGTAGAAATGATGGCGGCACGCCGAGGGAGGACCGTAGACTTTGGCCATGAGAGCCAGCGCATCCTTGAGCGTGGAGCGGTCCGACCTGCGTGCGGACGTGAAGGCCGCGAGCGCGTTGTCGTCCAGCATGGCAGGCAGTGCCCGCAGTGCCGTAGCGTCGGACCAGGCGGACATCTCTTGATGCGCCAAAAATCTGCGCTGAAATTGGCTCCAATCCCCGCCTTCCGCCTTGAATGCTGACAACGTGGGAAGGCGCTGCTGAAAGATAAAGTCGTCCTCCTCCTCGTGCTTCCTCTCTGCCCCCCCGTCGGTGTGTAAGATGGCGGCCCCAGTGGCGGGTGTGTGATGGCGGTCCGCCGCGCGCGTTGGTGACGTCAGCGGCCGTGCATGGAGAACCGCTGCCACGTGGTGATGGCCGTTCCCGCCAAAAGTTGGAGCGGATGAAATGGCGGGAATCGCCAAATCGTTTTGGCGGGAATCTGCAGGGCGACCCTGTAGCACGTCGGCCGCCGTCCCCGCTCCTCCCGACGAGCTGATCTCCGCCAAGATGGACGCGGCGGCGAGCAGCAGCTCCGCCAGACGGGAGTGTGCCTCGCGAAGCACGGTGTCAGTCCCCCGTCGCTCGACCGGCGCCGTCGGTGGATCCTGCCCCGTGGGCAGCTCCTCTTCCTCACCCCCTGATGCCCGCTGGCCCGCGTCGTCGAGGTTGTCCTCGTGGTCAATCCCGTGGGTCCGACGGTTCCTCCTTGTATCCATGCTTGGAGGACCGTTTCACTTCTGACGCCAGTTGAAGTATGTGAATTGACGGCAGGAACTTCTTGACGGGTAACACACTTTTATTAAATCCTTTAGGTATCACAATACAACGTGTGGTCTCTCTTCTTCCTCCGACACACTCCACTAATCTCGTGTAAGCTCTAGGCCTCTGGCTACACCCGATACACTTGACTCGTGTAGACCCTATGCCTCTGGCTACACACAATATACTCGACTCGTGTAAGCCCTATGCCTCTGGCTACACAATACACTCGACTCGTGTAAGCCCTATGCCCTGGCTACACATAGTACATTCGGCTCGTGTAGACCTATGGCTACACCCACTACACTCGCCTCTGGGTTACACAGAGTCCCGGTCCCCTTAGGACAGCGGGGCTAGGTACCGCAGGGCTCTAGGTCTTCATCCCCGTCTTCCTTCTTCGCTGGTTACACACTGCCCTTACGCCTGTGTGCATCCCCTTTTATAGCCCCTGCTCACGAGGGACGGAGCTGATGCGGCGTCGACGTGAGCGTCGTTCCTTAATGACCCAATCACGACGCACTCTCTCTACGATCCGCTTTCCCCAGCGCGTGTTAACATTACTCCACCAATCACACTGCGCTGCCACCTGATCACTCCCTCTCAGCGCGTCACCGCCCACAGCCAATCGGTACCCCGTAACCCACGACCCCGCGCTGACCCCTGATCCTCCACCGTCAGCGCGCGTCACCACCTACACAGCCAATCATCACGCACTGTGCATACGATCCTTAATCCCAGCGCGTATCACCTCTACACTAGTATAGCACACTGGTTGTGTGTTGGAGAGTAAACCCACATTCCAATTTTCTGCAGCGTTCGTCCTCAGCTCTTGTGGGTGGGTGACTCCAAAAGAGGGATGAATTGGACAATTGTTTTTGTGTCACCGAGAATGGAAATATGTTCACAGCTGGAGCCAGAGGAATCCGAGGGATAGCCTCTTCTTGTCGTGAGGTCCACTTTGCAATAAAAGCTTCGATTACGTGATTGTGCATCGTTCGGATGATGTCACGTGTTCAATTGCGAGTGTCCATCGCTTTAATCGAACTTCCGAGGGTGCGTAATGCAGGAGTCAACCTTCAGTTTAAGAAAGTGAACGGGAAATCCGGAATGGGATTGAGCTGGTTGATTAATTCATTATGCACTGTACCTGAGCCTTTGCAGACTCTTTCTTTACCAGGAAAACGGCTCATCATCATTTAATTGTCAAAATCAACAGCAATGATGGCATGGATTTGCAAGTAATGTAGCATCCACAATAGGTGTTATGGGTTAGATCGCTTACATATGAATGTGTCTTGACCTAAAGCTTTCGTAACTGCAGAAATTTATATTAAATCTTTCGTGACTGCAGGAATTCATATTCTTGGGTCTTTCGGTAAAGTCACATACATATCTACGTACATACATATACCATACATATATATAGACACAGACACAATATATATAGACACAGACACAATTTCAACCGAGAAGATGGGTACAAACTGAGCAATCATTGGAAGGACGTTATCAACCAGTGTAAGTCATAATTGGCTATGATGTTCCCATCCTACCACCTTCCGATATTAGTTGTACTTTACTCCTATTTCAAACTTGTGCGGTTTTGGTTGGCTCCTCAGAAGGTTGTCTCCCCGTGGCTGGGAAGGCAGCTTTGCGGATTGTACGGTCCGAGTATCCGTTCATCCTGAGGGCTTGGTGTACGTGCTCTTACTCACTAGTTAGGTGGTGCTGGTCGGAGATGCAACGGGCCCTATGGTGTAGTGTTTTGATGAGGGAATTCTTCTGGGCTGAATGGTGGTGGGAGTCAGGCATTAGATAGGCATCCGTGTGGGTGGCTTTCCTGTAGACCGAATGTCCCAACGAGTCATCAGGTCTCTTTTCGATCAAAACATCCATGAATGGTAGCTTGCCATCCTTTTCCACTTCCATGGTGAATTTGATATACGGGTGTACGAAATTGATGTGGTTGGGAAATTGGTTCAGTGCTGGCAGGCCACGTGGCCAGATGACGAACGTGTCATCTACGTATCTCTTCCACAAGGAAGGACGTAGGGTGGATGTCTGGATGGCATCTGTTTCAAATTTATCCATGAAAACATTCACTACCACTGGTGATAAGGGAGAACCCATTGGGGTACACTCATTTTGTTTGTAGAATGTACCATTCCAGGTGAAGTATATGTTGGTAAGACAGTGCCTTACCAGAATTGGTACATCTGGATTCAGTCCTTGTTGAACCAAATTTTCAATGATTGCAATGGTGTCAAGTACAGGTATATTGGTGAACAGAGAGACTACATCGAAACTGACAAGCAAATCATCCGGAGACAGTGAGATGTCCTTGATTAGAGAAACCAAGTGAGCTGAGTTAAGTACAGCTGAGGTGGACTTGCTCGTGAAAGGAAGCAGGGTCTCAGATATAAATCGGGCCAGTTTGTAGGTGGGTGAGTTAATGATGGAGACGATAGGATGGAGTGGGGTACCTACTTTGTGGATTTTTGGAAGGCAATAAAATCGGGGTGATCTAGCAGCCGAAGGTTTTAGAGAGCGCCGCTTGGTCTGATCGATTAGAGAAGTCGATTTAGTGATGATATTGTTGTTTTTTGTGGCTAGGCAGTTGTTGGGATCTCTGTTGATTTTAGTATAGCTGCCATCATTAAGAAGATCCAGAATTTTGTTGTTGTAAGTGCTTTTATCCATGATAACAGTTGCATGGCCCTTGTCGGCTGAGAGGATGACAATGCATCAGTAGCAGGCCATACTTTCCCACTGGTGAGGGACGCTTGTGTTGTGCCCGAAACGTCGTGATTTATTTTATTTTTATACCTACGTGACTTTACCGAAAGAACCAAAGAGTATGGATCCCTGCAGTCACGAAAGCTTCAAATCAAGATTGAAAGGGTAATGCAGGCGGTCCCTGCGTTTACGACGTTACAATGCGTCCCTGGAAACCCCCGTCGTAAATCAGATCGCCATTTTTCGGACCTCATGTTGCCATAGACACAATGTTATAAAAATGTTCACAAAAAATGCTAGAAATATGGGATTTAGTGAAATATGTTCATATAAAGAATGAACCATTGCGAGTGCTATAAGATGTTGGAAAACAGTCCCTTAGTGCTATAAATGGATAGGTCAAGAGTTTACAGTGCAGTACTGAACGTGACATTTTTACTGAAAGTGACACAAATAAATGTTTGTTTCTAAAATATGTATTTTTAACCTTGTCTTCTTCCTTGCTGTGCTTACGTGAATGTAACCTTTTGAGAGAAAAAAACTTCACTTTCAACTACGTTGCAAAGTAGAAGAATTGCTGTTCACGTATTCAGTCACGTGGGAAGATGCGTCATCGGCGAGGTGTCTGCGTCGTAAATCGATCAATGGTGGCCTTATACTGCACGCACGTCGTAGACTCGTGTCGTATTACATCCGGTAAACCGTATATGTAACAAAAATCCAAAGTAACAAACTCACACTTGCTCCATTATACTATGATTCTGTGACTCCGAACAGAGCAGCCTACATCACTGACATGCTGCACCCATGTCCCATCTTGGTCCCTAAGATCTGGGGATGCAGCTCGTCTCTGCATTCCCAGGTGGAGGTTTCGGTGTATGGGTGACCGAAATTTACCTCATGTAGCCCCCAGGCTATGGAACGCTCTTCCACGAGATGTCAGGATCTGAGTCTGTGGACATTTCTAAAATGCATCTTAAAACCTACTTATACACTTCCGCTTATTCAACTTTTCGGTTTAATAAACGGATTACAGTAATCCCTCGCCACTTCGCGGTTCAAGTTTCGCGGCCTCAGTGCATCGCGGTTTTTTCGAACTGATTTAAAGGCCTCATTATACCTGTGCAGTAACACCATCATCATTCATCATCACATTCATCGAACTGCACAGGTCTGTCATCGTCGTCATTGTCATCGTCATTGTCATCGTCGTCATTACTGGAGTCAAGTCTCAAGATACTACTGTCATTGGTGAGTGTAGAACACCATAATACGTATCGTATGAGAGAGAGAGAGTGAATGTATAATATTAATGTTTTATAATTAAATAGATTTAAGTAAAATATATATATAAAGTATAATATACATATTTTAAACATTCTGGTACCCACACACACATATACGGAAATTCCTAGGGGGCCAATCCTACTTCGCGGATTTTCACCTATCGCGAGGGGTTCCGGTCCCCATTAACCGCGATAGACGAGGGATCACTGTATAACATTATTATGCCGAATTTCCCCTTCTGCTGTGTCCTGTGCAGTGCTTTTAAATCCTTGATAAAAATCCGCTATATAAATGTAATTATTATTACGTCAGGCCACTTGGAGATATTCATCGCTGACCCCGTGATCATTCCCCATAGCCGAACACGCGGCGTCTGGCGGTTAAAGCAATATATCGCGAAAAATCTCGGATAATAGGAGTTACTTAGTATATGCGTAGTGACGTTAAGGGTGTCACTACGGTGTTAGCGCCAGGCACTGTCACGAGAGTGCTACTGTGCGCCTGGAACTTCTCTCTTGGGCCAGAGTGAGTGCGGCATGCAAACAGGCCTTAGTGGGCATAGTGCTGGTGACGGCCTGAGAGAGGGCAAGTCAGGATATGGTAGTCTGGGTGAACCCGAGAAGGTACGTGACCGGGACAGGATAGTATGGGGGGGCTCCGAGGGGGGCTTGAGGGACACGTGATGCTCGGTCGAGATCCTTCGGGAAAGGTCTCGAAGAGGGCGTGGCCGAAGGCGGAGTGAGGCCACGCCCAGGAGCATAAAGGGGCAGTCCCGAGAGCGTTCTGGGCTGTTCTCTGGAATCAACCCTTGGGGCTACGTCTCTTCGATCGTCGGTCTTCGCTCGGCATCGTGGGTCAGTCAGAATGTTACTGACTGACCCGGTTATGTTGTTATCCTGTTGGGGTCGAGTTGGCATGTGTACGTTTATGTAGTTAGCCCTGTTGGGGCTGTGTAATAAACGTGTGTGCCTCCGTGTTCAACACTCCACGTGTCGCCCACACCTCAAAGTATTCACCACACGTCGCAGGCAAATTGGACGCCGTTCTGCAATTTTACTTTCAGAAAATGTGCGCTTGACGGCAATGGGGAAGATTTGGACCCCACGGTTAACTGGAGTTTTCCCCGGACTCTAATGCTACCGCGGATAACAGAAGTCACGGGTAACAGGGTAACGGTTTTCAAAAGTAGTCATCTAGTTCATTACACAGCGTCTACTGCACGTGGTTGTAAATGTCCGTTTGTCTTGACGGCGAGAAAGGTACAGACCTTGCTTGCCTACTGCTTCACGGCACGGACAGTTTGCACTCACACGCGCACACGCACGCTGGAGAGTAAAAATCCAAAATGCTCACCAGTGGAACGAACACAGACACGAATACATCATTTTATTTACAGCATGTGTAGGGGTTAAAATAACATAAACATTTTTGCTTACAGTAGAAGTGGGTGTTGTTGTTTTGTTGTTAGCAATTGAGAGATACGAACCGGCTAAGTGAATGAGCAACCATTTGACCAAAGAGCACGACTGGGTGCTCCGCGGCAAGCCCACGTGATGCGAGAGCCGTCACTCGCGAAACGACAGCCAGCCTTTGGCAATTTTAAAATGGGCTCATTCTTAAACGCTGCGATCGCTTTGTTTTTAAAAGTTTTACCTTCGTTTCAAAAATACACATCTTAAAAAAAACCCCACCGTGTTGTTTAGAAGACCAGAGATTGTTTTAAGACTGGAGGAAAAATAGTTACACTTTGAGATATATTTTGTTAAAAACTACGATTTGAATCGAAAAATTTTAGCTACCGATCTTCAAGACCTTTCCATTCTCACGTTATTGACCTTTGTGAGAGGGTTACCACGTGCGCCTTCTTCAAACAAGGGTTCAATTTAATCAAACACAAAGTCATCCGCAAAAATCATCCCCAAGTTTTAAAAATCTCCGCATTTGGGAGAGAGAAAATCATGCATGAAAGAGGTCACAACGCAAAGAGTGTGAAACAGCCAAGAATGAGAGGGCAACGCCACAGCACCAGGGAAGCCGGGGGGGATGGAGGGAGGGGGAGGGGTCATTGCACAGTGCGTCGAGGGGAGACAAGGAGGATGTGGTGGAGGGCGCTACAACACACGCGCAGCATGCATTCATTCCGGAAACACGAAACCATCGGGGAAACCGCTTCAACCAACTCGGAAACACAACGGTCAGGAACGGCGCAGCACAGCAAAGTCATATTATTTGGAATATTAACTTTGTTTTGTTTAATATTACATCCCTGAATACCACAGTCTCAACAAAAAGAAAAACGTAACAAACAATGTGGAAACAAGTGACTAAGTGAGCAAGATTCCATGTTGAAGGAGCATGGGGGTTCATAGTGCAGGCCCGTGACAATGAAATAACATCAACATTACGCCCCTTGGAAAGATAGTTCCGGTTCTAAAGGTGAGAAGAAGTCATTGCGATCGGGATTTCAAATTCTAGAAAACCACAGCCTGTAGAGCTGCAATTAAAAGGTCACGCTGGAGTGTGTAATATATCGTAAATGTCTAAATCGTAAGGTTTTTTTCGCCTTCGTTTTATGAAAAAGAAATCTACACAGATTCATCACTCACATATACAACCAGGACACTCACAATTCACCGTCTACAGACAAAATGAAAACGGGTTGCATTACGTCATTGAATAACTCCCCTACCGCGCTAAAAGCATTCCCTTCCCGAGGAGGAGAGCCCACGAATACCCAGGTATTGAGCACGCACATGCAGCAGCAGCAACGACAAGAAAATAAGATGCCCTCCTGCGCCAAGCGGTTATTATCGATGTTTGATGAAACCAGTGTCGTAGCAAGAGAGAAAAGAGAAGAGAGAGAAACACATATTAGCCTTTTAGCAAGTTACGGAAAATCTCTTACACTTCAAAAATGTTCCCTTTCACTCAAACTAAAAAAACCCACAGCGAACGTCTTTCTAGACTCGTAATAACCACGCGTTAAATAGACCACCGTTTCATCTGTACGTTTGGCTAGCATATACGCCGTTTTTTTATCTACAATATTTGACAGGAGTCAACAACAGCAGGCCAATATCATATTGGTGCACAGCTTATTAAAACACTCCAGGACCAGCAGAGGTTCACGCAGGGTTAGCCCGATACTGGAACACCCCCGCAAAATAAATAGTTAATGCTCCGTAATGCTTCCGACGCGCGTGTTGCAGCTCAACCGGCCTCTGGAGCTCACACCGTCGCTTCCTTCGGGGTGTTCAGAATGAAATACCCTTCCCCTGGCGCTCCCCTGAGCTTACGCCAGATATTGCAGCAGTATTTTTTTTCTTAATCATCAGAATGGCTTTTCATGGCCGCCACCTAAAACCACGTGAGCTTAGAGCAGCAACGCACACACAATATCTACAAATCCCTTGTAAACAAAACTGCATTTATCATTTTGGAAACAAATATATCCATACGAGTATAAGCCGATGGCAGGAACGTCTCACAATCCATTAAATATCGAGGCAAACCCCCCCCCCCCATGAAATTAAAACGCTTAAGATGACGAGTCAGCCGTTGTCCATGGTTGTTCTAGAGGCATGCATGCACACATTGAACGTGGGTGCCCGTTTCCAGCGGTGATCGCGCTCGACTCGAACCGACCGGCCTGAATGAACAAGCAGGCCCGAGGAGTAACGAAGGAGTATTTTTTTTTATAGCGGTTTGACTTGTACGCTCACTTGTCCACACAAACGGCTTTGGGGCACACTTATACCTTGGCACGCACGCACGCACCGAAACACGCACACGCGTGCACGCGCACAGAAAAACGACTCCCTCATTTAGCTCGATTGAGCTGTCGGGGCAGGTGCTGTTAGCGAGCACCTTAATGGCCAACACAGCGCACATCCTGCGGCATTGGGGCCAATAAGTCACTCGTCAGGGCTGCTCACGCGCTCGCTCTGGGCTCAATCGACCTCACGAATCTCTAAACTATCGGGTACCCGGTACGGTGCTCGCCAGTGGAGTGGCCGAAGATTGACCGTCACGCCTACGAGCGTGGCGCCACCTCGCACCGCACAACGAGGACTCGCGTAGCCACGGACTGGGACTCAAGTGCACACGCAGACGCAAGATGCACGTGGACGCACGCGGAACCGTGCGTACGCGGGTGACGCGTGCCGACGCCGCAATACCGTTTACTCTATGAGCAAAAGTCATGCCTTAAACACCCAGCAGCACAACATCTCAGATGCATTGGAAGGGAAGCATGCAAAATAGTGGTGGTATGTGTGCATAAAACCTCACTCTTGTTATATAGTGTCACGCGAAACCTGAACAAATCTATCAAATTAAAGTTTTCGTCAAATAACGATGTGCGTCAAGCTATCACCAGTCACGCGCCCTTCACGGATGACGTTAAAAGCTAAAGTGCGACACAAAAAGCGCGTCAATTTCAAAACAAGCGGCGGCCGCAGTGCGGGGTGACCGGTGTGGGGGAGGTTGCGCGGGGCAGCGAGCGACGCCGCGGGGGGGGGGGGGGGGGGTTCTGCACACACGCCGATTGCGGACAGCACAGTCTAGGGGGGGGAACCTCAAGTGAAGAACCGAAAAATGGGAGCCGGCGATACTCTCCTACAAGGAGGTCTCGAAGCTGAGCAGCGGGCTGCCGGGCCGGCTGTGAGCCACGGGCGGCTTGTAC
This sequence comes from Lethenteron reissneri, assembly GCF_015708825.2. Lineage (NCBI taxonomy): Eukaryota > Metazoa > Chordata > Hyperoartia > Petromyzontiformes > Petromyzontidae > Lethenteron > Lethenteron reissneri. The sequence continues at coordinate 638,514 of NC_083816.1, forward strand.
GCTCCCAGGTAGGAGCTCGAGAGAGGGGGCTGCGGCGGTGGGCGTGCGCCCGAGTGGCGGTCGTAGTTGGCGTTGTTGTTGCGGTTGGGGGAGTGCGCCGCGAGGCTGTCCTCGCTGCCGTGCTGGCGCCGCTTGGTCGGGGCGTCGTCCTCTTCCGCGTCCGTGTCGTCGATCAGGGGGATGTGCGGCTCGGAGCCGTTTCCGGCGCCGTTGCCAAAGTCGGGGTGCGTCATGAAGTTATGGATTGAGGAGCGGGCTTCTGGCTTTTCGAGCTTCTCGTACAGCGAGCTACGGAATGCTTTCACCACACGGATCTGCAGCAGGCGCGATGGGGGGGGGGGGGGGTGGAGGAGACGGAATGGAGATGACGGGGGGGAGGGTGGGAATTGAGGAGAGGGCGAGAAGGAGAGGGATTGCTCGGAATGGGTGAGAGTGGGGCGGCAGGAGACGCGGAGGGGTTTGGGTGGCACGACGAGGCTCCGCGAGGGGCAAGGCAGGAGAAGGGCGAAGGGTGGTGAGCCCAAGAGAGATGAAACACGGGAACCAAGAGTGGAGAGGGAGACGAAAGCATAGTGAATTAAAATAAATGGATGAAAGTTGAGTTGGACAGGAGATAAAGACAGAGAGAGAGCACATATAGAGGAATACATTAGTAAATAAACATGCATTCTCTGTATACCTATGTCAGTTATTATTATAAACAAAATGAAACCAGTTAAGGTCACCTCGAGGTATAAAGCAGCATCAGGCGTGTACTCATTCTACAGGTTCATCCTAACCAGATTGCCATACAGACTACAACCGGAATGATGGGAGAAAACCAAAATTATATTTTTCTTTTAACCATACGTCACCCTGCTGGTCAGTGCAGGTTGGCTATGGCAAGGAGCATAGACGTGGGAGCAAAGCAGGACAATGGATTTTGCTGCGCTGCCCACTATTGCTCACCACATCACCCCAAACCCTATCCATTCTGGGCAATTGGTCAATATGTAGCACGTATGTAGCTACACGCTGTTAAATATTTTCACCAGCACAATTTCCGAGTATGATTCACAACGCTTTACTTTTTACGCAGCTACAGGCCACGCGGTTGCTGCTGCTACACACTTAGTGCTGCTCCATCCGCTACGATGCACTGTTGGACACGGGGCACATCCGCTTGCAGGCACGGGGCAAGCCAACTGCTTTCCTCGAGCACAATTGAGAGCGGTACTCCCATAAGCAAATGGTTCACCATGTGGCCCGGCCTGCCATCACGTCCGCGACAAAGTTAGTGCCCTGTCCACGGCCGTGGTCGTCGCGTGGCACAACGAGCGAGCTACCACCGGAGGCGACGACTTCCGACGCGGATATCCGATGATGTGGTATTGAAACGCATGTTGGGAATGGTTATATTAAATTCACAATGTCATCAACAATAATGTACCACGACTAGACAGTGCAATGTACATCGCCTGAGATATTATGCATAACATGTAAACGCAATCAACCACTTTGTAGGGTAGTCAAGAGTGGTTGGCCCTATGGATAGGAGGGCTCCTGCCATGAGACCGGGGAATTTCCATCGCTGGCCCAGGGCTGTAAACGGGAGATTTGCAACTGCCTCAATGCTCATTTGAGCGGGAAATCACTTTGAGTTTGATGCCGGAATATTGCCAAAGAGGACATTGGTCAGGGGGCTGTGAATAGCCGGATTCCACCATGATGACCGGACTGCACGTACAATAATAATGTACGTACAACAACGCACCCCTGTTCAAGAATTCGTGGTATTTAATGCAACCAAACTGCAACATGCATAGGTCAACTGTTAAAATAAAATGAATGGAAATGTAGACATGCACATGTAAGCAGCCTCTGCAAGTGTGATTGCAATCAAGGAACCATCTGGAGACAAGAATGGCATTGGATAAACGTGAGTTGTACGGCGCATACCATTGCGTTTGGTAATAACGGTTCACGGGGCAGTGCTTCGACGCGTACATTTCTTGACTGCGAACGTGAACGGAGGTTGAAGGAATAAGACGCGTTCAATTATATTATTCAACCGGGCACCTTTCAACATGCAATGGGATTTGCGTCGTTGTACAAAGTCCGTGGCCTGTTTGGTTTTCGCGTTTCGATAGCGGTACGGGGCATTATGAATGCGCAACAGCAAGAGCAGCGCAATGTTGATGATTGCGTTGGCCGTGGCGCCAGCAGGCAGCGCCGGGCGACACCGTGCCCTTCTACGACGCGGCTGCATTGCGACTCCCTACCGCACCCTGCAGGCGTGCGGCGACTCACCCTGCAAGCCGATCGATGAACAATATCATTTGGGCGCAGTGGTTCTCAACTTTTGTTGGCGACTGTAACCCCTTGTTGAAGTTTGTTTCAACCGAGTACCCCCTTGCCTGACCGAACATGGTTCTGAGAAATAAATGCATGAATAATGAACATCAATATTTTTACCAATTGTCCAATTTTGTGAGGTATCCTAACTAGCGAGTAACTGCAAGCGAATAAAAACATTCAACGGACGTTCTGCATGCGTCACGTCATTTGTTTGCGCTCGCTGCTTACTCTTGTCAACCGCATTGTCTACAATCAATGAGTTTATAAAGGTATTTTATATCGTTCTAGATTACCATATGGATACACATTTTACCGTAGTTATTTATATTGTCAGATTCGTACGTGATTATTCACCAATTACTCTTTATGTATAATTTCACACATTTATAAATCACCTCACGTACCCCCTGGGACGTTACCACACCCCCAGGGGTCCGCGTACTCCCGGTTGAGAACCACTGAGTTTGGACATCTGTTAATTGCACCATTATTACAGCGCAAGAGTATCACGAAGGAAGCGGCTATGTTGAACAGACACGCTCGACATTAGTTTCACAGTAGGGGAACGGTATTTGTAATCAAATTGAGTAATTTGCCAGGTAGTTTTGTCGAATATGGGCCTACACTTTTCCGAATGATGTCAGGGGATCCTGAACATCGACTGTGAAGTGGATGGTGAATGTCTAAGTTAATAGGCCCGCGGTATTAACCTGCCAGAGATTCCATCGGCAATCCTCTGCAACAAGGGGCTACCACTGGGCCTCGGAATCGTCATGGTGCGGGGTAGTGATTCTCCTTAGGAATTGACCCTCCGCTGTCTCATTTCCATTGTTTCTTATAAATTCTGTCTCATAAGTTGCATAAACAGCAACAATTGATTACGCGCACAAATTAAAGCATCTGCCGCTAGCGAAAGAGACAATTTGCCGCATCGTTTCACGCAGAACAATTTTGAAGGTTGCAATTTGAGCGATTCTCAGGTTAACTCCAACAAGACGGCTACATTTCAATTGCATGTGAAATTAGCAATGTTGGGCCCTTTTAATGACAATACGGGGCTGTAACGGACCAGGCATAATTCCTTCAGTATCTCCCATTCGGTTAGCCACTTTAATAACATCAGACTAGTTCGTGCGGTAGGTCTTAGCATCAGACAGCACAGTAAATCCGGCATTCGCTGTTTTGTCCCTCACACTCCTTACATCTTAAAATAACTTTAAGGTGGCCTCGTGAGAAATCATTAATTTACACGCACATTAATAAAGGTGAACTTTCCGATGCTAGTCACTCAGAACGATGCACACGGTCCCAGGTTTTACAATGCACAGTACGCAGCTATCCACTGGACATCCAGACGAAAATGTTGCACTAGCTGCTGCACATATTCATCACATTGCTTAATGAGATTCAAGTCGAAAAACGTTAAACTATATTTTGTTATCGTTGGCAAGGCAATTGTCCATGAGTGCGCTTCACTAGCGCAGTCGGCCAAACATCTCAATTCAGGATTACAGAGCTTGGGCGATTGCTGATGCCAGGTTCAGACTGCGTTCCCTCTCATCTGTGGCTTCCCGTGCCTCGGTGCGAAATCTGTGTGCGTTGAGAATTCTACAGCAGCGATTAGGGGCGCAAATGGAGTGAATGAATAACGCTGCTTTATGTAAACTTACTACTTGGATAATTTTGTTTAACTCACCTAGGAGTTTGATGGCCTTTCATTTGCAACATTAAGATGTAAGAATGTGTAACTTAATTTATAGAATGGGCCATATTGGGAAGATCATTTTATAAATATGCAAATATCAAACCTTTTTCAGAAGTTAACTTGACTGACAAATATCGCTTGATATTACCGAGTTGTAGCGCACGTTTGAAGCACAGCACGTACATTAAAAAAGTGAAACCTATGTTGGTTTCTGTATTGCTTTCTGAATTCCCCGTGTCTGGCTCTTGGGCAAAAAGTACAACACACACGACATCCGGCCCACGGAGCACGCAGGGCCGCTGATCAGCATGGCCCACCACGACCACGCGGGGCGTGCAGGGCAAGGGAGGTTGGACGATGTAACCTTTTTGAGTAATGAAAACAATTCTAACTTTATTAAAACTGGTCAATGCCCGTCTCAGCATTGAAATAAAATATGATGAGAAAATAACTGGCAGCCCTTTGGTAACCCACCCACTGAATTAGAGTTTCCACCACATCATGCTGGAGATGGTGGGGGTTTGACCGTACTTCACGCTGGTCAGTAAGGAATTGGTGAATGGGGCAGCACATTTCAACTGAACTGTGCAATGGCCTCTGATGTTCTCGGGCTCACACGTGGCCTGACATTGTTGGATCGATTGAACCAAGCGTGAGCCCATTGAGACTCAGGGCCGTAGTCTTATTCACGGCTCGATTCTGGCTCGGCTTTTTAACATCGCTCAGCTCAGGATTGAAATGCTGAGTTGCTTCCACAGAAGCCTAAGTGAGTCTACATGTGGTTTTCTGTCGGCTCACGTGGGCCAGAGCCAAGCCTAAGCCGAGCCGTGACTAAGAATACAGGCCTAAGGGAGACCTGTTGTGGTCTTGGCATGATTACGATTTTCCCATCTGACAAAATGCTGAAGACATCCCTGACATTCCAGTGAAGAACCAAACGCTATTCAATAACAAGGTTGAGAAACAATTAGTTGACGGGCCTCCAATTGCGATGCGACAAAACATTAACTCCCGATCTCGACTCGCATGAAACACAACAGATAACGATACAATTAATCTTCTTGTCAAGGTAGAAGCTGTGTTACCAGTTACAAATTGCAACGAATTAACAAACATTGCTGAGACACTTTAAACGTGTTCGGCCGTTTACACCTTGGAAATGCCAAAGCCCATGATGTTCTGCCAACACATGGACACCCTTGCAAACCAGATGCTCCATCTCAAGAGGGGGGGGGGGGGGAGTTTCTTAATGAAACATATTAACGAACAAAAAAAAACAAGCTTCAAATGACCGAGGGGGTCACTCCGTTCAAATAAAATCGAACTCAACATGAGGAGCACACAGGAGGGCACGTGTACCTCACTACCAAAATCATATCACAATTAAAATGAAAATCGCATGCCCATGCAGATAAAAAACATTGCACAGCATTTTTGGGGCAGGCCGTAGCCTGCAGCCTGCAGTTGCTGGAGGTTGCTTTGAGCTCTCTGGCCGGTAGGGCACCGCGCCCCAGCAAGCAACGCAGAGTGGCACCGGCCACCGACAACAAAACCATCTCAAATTAAACCAAATAATAATTTGTCGGGAGGGAGGATAAAAGGTTATGTTCCTTGGGAGAATGAATAAATGTTAATTTTGACAAAGCGATTATTATTATGCAAGGGTCCGACAAACATTCAGCTTGAACTTATTTGGTAGTTAGTTTGCGATTGTTGTTTGTTCGTTTGTTAACCCAATCGCTGGAGGGAAAACACCAAGGCAGAGTTAAGCGAGTCAATGCAAGAAGAAACAAACAAAAAACAATCCAAGCATTACAAATGCACAGGTGAGGAACAGTGACCAGGCTGTATGAGGCGGCATATTAAAGGTGACTGAGGTGCGGTCAGGGGTAAAAAAAGGGGGTTGCAGCAATTTTAGCTCATCATGCAGACACGAAGAGATCAGACTCACGCCCGTAAGTGGTGGCGGCAGTATTGGTGGTGGTGAGAGGAGGAGTGCCTGCAGCTGCGTGTGTTGGGGTAGAAAGGTTTGTTACATCGTGGTGGTGGCTAGCTACCGAAGGCTGCCGCCTGAGAGATCCCTGCAAGGAAGAGCCGCCCTGGAAGGCGTTCACTACCCCCATCTGGAAATGGGGGGAGGAGCGAGAGAGAGAGGAGGAAAGAAAGATGCAGAGAAAAAAAGCAATAAAAATGTAAAAGGCTCACTTAGTTAGACACAAGCAAAAAAACACACACAGAGAAATGAAAAGAGCACAGGCTAGCCCATGCAAGAGGGTGGAAGGACCACCAGTCGTAAACTGTGCAGAGGCTCTCGCGAGCTGCACTCTAGGGTTGAGATTCAGCCGTTTTATGTTTCGGGTGCCATCATTTCAACAGTGAAGGCTACCAAGCCAGTAGGCCACATATTCCAGCAAGCCACATTTCCGCACGTTTTTAGGTGTGTTTTCACATTTACATCATGGGACCTCCTTTGCCAGTACCAAAATATGAGAATAGGTTTTCCCCTTTTTCTGGCAAGCTTTCAAAGCTGTCTCTAGTGTGGCCCAATCAGTTTAAAAGACAATGCATATATTATCAGAGTATGTTTTTTGTTTGCATTCTGACCACAAGTATTGTGGTTAATGCAGACATGATTCCTTGTAAAAGGTTTCAGTTTGGTATTTTAACAACTTAACACCTGTTTTGTTGCCAGAAAAAAGGGGAAAACCTATTCTCATGTTTCATATTATATATATAATTATATATAAAATGTAATTGTAATAATTTTCACTTTTTTAAGGTAAATTTACATGCGAACATTACAACTTTTCTGACGAAATTAGCCTTCAAGTGTTTGCCTCATAACATGCTGGCGGCATCTGCACAGCAATATTAAAACACAAGTGTCAAATGTTAAACATTTCCTGTCACAGTGACTTGAAACTGAAATGTGACGGATGCGTTTTACAAATATTGCACAAAGGCCACGGGTAATCAGTGCAATGCTGTTGCCTCCAATTTGAAACAACAATGTGCATTCATTAAGCCCCTATAGTTGCTCATTGGTACAGGGCAGGTGGTGGGAGACATGCCGACAATATCGCCAGGCTCCATCTTTGAGCCAAGGCAGCTCAGTTGAAACACTTTTAGGGGTGTCATGGTGGAGAGATGACAACATCCCTCGCCTGGTATGGAGGAGGTTGTGGGTTCCATCCCGACCCTGACGCCTGCTTGTATATTTGGAGTTTGCATGTTCTTCCCGTGGTCACGTGGATATTTCTCTGGGTCCTCCGGTTTTCCCTCCACATTTAGAAACATGCATTTAAAATATTTGGCTGCTTTAAATTTCCACATGATAAGCGACTTCATTGGGGTATAATTTGTGATAGGCAGTTCGTTTCTAAAAAAGAGTTAGATAGCGCAGTGGGCCTTATCCAGTATAATAAAAAATAGTTTTTTTAGTAGTGACAGTTTAACCTGGGCCAGGCAAGGGATCTGCTGAGGAACTCACAATCCACACTGAGGCACTGTCCTCAAAATTGTTTTAAATGTATACGACTAATTGGGAGTAAATTATATACCCTGACAACAATGGTTTAACCAGTTTGTTATTGATTCATAATAACATTTTGTGTAAGGCCACGTGTCATTAAGACCCTTCACCACCTAACGTAGCAGACAAATTAAACGGGCACGCGTTCCAGAGTTTAACAAGCCAATTGTTATTATTCTTCCAGCTCACCACTCCGTTGACTAACAATTCGCAAAACTGCTTTTAGTAATTGGATATTGTGTTTTGTTTCAAACTATATGTCAAACTACTTGACCTTACTCCTGCTAATGTTCCGTGATGCTGTTCGCGACAAGAAACAAATAAAAATGAGCAGTAACCACATTGCAAATATCAAACCCAATTCCCCTCATGTTGGCGCATGTGCCACGAAGCAATGTGGTTGCAAAACATTGCAGTAATTGGGCACGATGTAGAAACTGTGCACCATTTAAATTCTGATAAATGAAATCGTCCAACATTTCGGCAAATGATTGCCTCTGCCAAGTCTTTTATAACACAACGATTAATTCAATATCAATCACCTGTTATCGACGTCTTTTGAGCAGTCAATGTCACTGCTGGAATTTCGTTAGCATGGTTCAGATACACGCCGCATAGTTTTGTCTGCAGGTTGCAGAATGTCATCTGAGAGTACCAGGTTCTTTTCAAGAATGTTTTACGTCAACATTTTGGCCACATTAAGAAATAATTTGAGTCAGGGTTGCAGTAATAGAAGCACATTCCTGCCAAGAGATATGTAATAGCCACAAGCACAAAACAATTCAGCTGTAACCTTTTTGATTGTATTATGATTGTTAACCCACGAAAGCCTCACTGGGTCTCAAGGCTATTTCAGAAGGCTCCTGCAAGGATTTTTGCAGTAAGGGGCGATGCTGGTACGTGTGTAATGGGTTCCGGAGACACTTGTAGAGGTAACTTCTTTATTACAATACAACACTCCAACAGTCCTGATACTCTGTTACAGCCTAGGGACACAGCCTAGAGATACAGCCTCCTCCTAGCGTACCTGACTCTGGCTACGCTCTGGGGTCCTCCGGCTACAATTACCCTAGGGGAGGCTACCTGACCCGACCCAGCCAAGGTGCGGGTCTAGACTCTGGCTTCCTCGGAACTCGCCCTGACAAGGACGTAGAGCCGGGAGTCCCAGAGTCCCACCACTGGCTCGCACAGCGTCCCGGCCCTTACAAGGACAAGCGGGACGAGGGGGTCCAGGGTCCTAAGCTGGCTGGTCTTGGGTCTTGAGCTGCGACTGGCCCCGATCGGCTAGGGAGCGGCCCTTTTATCCCTCTTGCCCATCGAGGGGTGGAGTTGTGTGGGGTCCCAGATACCCCACAGCCCCCGTTGGTTGCGCCAAGGGGCTTAGCTGTCTGGGTTGTCTGGGATCCTAGAGCCCGGCGCCGAGGGCTTAGCTGCCTAGGATCCTAGAGCCCCCAACAGCCCCCCCCCCTCTTGGGCTGGCACAGCGGCCCCTCCCCTGGGGGTCCGAGGTACCTGCAGATGGGCCCTGTCCACCACTGCCGGTAAGTGTGGCCCATCTATGGCACTACACGTGTAATCTCGATCGCGTCACTCGGAGGTAACTATTCAGCATTCAGATGTGTGCCTACTACCAGTTAGTTTTTTTTGTTTTGCCATGGGAGGAGGAAACCAGAGAATCCAGGGAGAGAATACAAGCTCCACTACAGAAAGGTGCCAGTCGGGAGTCGAACCCCAGGCTTTCTGGCCGTGGGTCACGAATGTCACCGCTGGGCCGCTGCCACCCCGCGACCATGTCCTTGTTGAGGATTAGGGATTGGATATAACTCGCTCTCGCGGTCCACAGATTGATCGGCTGGAGTTGCTAGAAATTATGGCACCTGGCTCGGCAACGGACAATATTTCCGCGCTCTCTAACAAACATTTGGATGAACCATTCTGCAGCAATAACTTAAATGTTCATGATTCAAATTTAGATCGTGTAATTTTACGTGTTGACGCCTAAAAAAAGAAGAAAGTTTAAAAGAAATAAGACACAATGGACAGAAACATCCATAGTTCAGTGCACATTTAGAAGACATTGAAAACCAAATGCATTCATGAACTTGTCAAGAATATCATGTAGGAAACCCAAGCGGGGGGTTAACTTACTTGCAAGTTTGACGACGTCAACATTTCTATTTGTGCTGAAAAAGAAGCTTGATCACATTGCACAAAGAAGACAAGTGCATGCGACAAGTAGGATAAGTTACGAACGAGAAGGAGCCATTCGGTTCATCAAGTGCAAGGGCATTTAGGAACACTCGATAAGAAAGGGGTGGGGGGGTTAATGAACAGAACAATGTAACTCGGTGTAAATTTTGACGAGGAGAGTTATTTTACGCCGTATGAGGGTTTTCAGTGCCGCTGCTGCTGCAAAAAAAGCTCAGATATCAGTTGAACACACGCGCTGGCCTTCAGACGCAGAGCGGCTTGGCGTGTTTTCGCATTCAGGGCACTAGCGCTTACCAGCCAAGCTGCAACAGGTCACCCACGGTAAATGAATATTTAAGAACGATCGTTGGTCACACAGTTCCGTTACCCCTCCCTACTTCTGGCGCTGCGAGTGCTCCGTTGGACCATAACAGCGCAAAGAAATATCACCTCGGAGCTGTTGTAACACCTCACAGATGGCTCACTGCCCTGGTGTGGGCACACAGGCTCAGCGGGAGGACACGGCAAAACAGTTCTCCACAGGAGTGGTGGAGCGCTCGGCCAAGACGAGCGGAGGGTGCGTGCGTGATCGGAGTGCTGAGGCCGGCAGGCGGTGGCGGTCGGTCGGTCAATTCCTAACTGGGTGAACGCGGTTGAGAGTGAGAGGGCCCAGGCCAGGCCACCGCTGCCACAGGGCCTGGTACGACGCTTCACCACTCTGCCACGCGCGACTTCACACGCTGCAGTTGTGACACCACTGCAACTGTGGTGCTTCACGGATAAAGGGCCAGAATATCCAATCCGTTTGCACTGTACTGCTGTAATTGAGATGCAAACCGATGTGGCTTGGCTTGTATTGCTATTTAATATTATCTTGGCTTTTACAGAATTTAGCGAGCCATATATTAATTTGCATTGTGGGAATTCTGAGATCACATTTCTTCAGTTGAAAATATTTACTCCATAAAGTACAGTAATTAATGATAACTTTTGTTTAAGGCCTCCCTGGTAAAAGCCTGTGCACCGAACTTACCATGTGTTACCACTGTATGTTACAGTGGTGGCGTACTGTACATTACTATGCTAACATACATGTTAACGTACAGTGCGTGAATCATGCTGGCCAGCATCATCAGGAACTGCGGTGTCCTCCTTCACCCTTAGCTTTGTTCCCCCACTCTCCCCTTTCATCGCAAGTCCACGTAGCGCTGGGAAGGCCACAGCCTGCCCTCAGCAGGAGGCTCATATGAGGCCAGAGTGCGTGGCCACCTGACAATGGTCGAACCAACGCTTTTACAGCTTTCATGAAACAATGTGTGATTAAAAAGGGAGTTTAGGATAGTGACTTAGAATTAATATTTGTTTTGTCATGTTGTTTTCTAACAAATGCAGTTAAACGATTAAAGGAAGCAGTCACATGACAGCCTGCATGCTCTGCATTAGTGTGACCTCTGACAAAATGACCCCTCGGCAACTCGCTTGACCAAAAGTAATTCCCTGCACTTCCGGGAACTCGCTGGACCAACGGAAACTCGCTGGACCAACGGGAACTCGCTGGACCAACGGGAACTCGCCAGACTCAGCATGACTCCTGCCCCATTTTGCATCAGGCCACTTTGCAAGTTAGAAAAACCCTGCAAGCCGTTGCAGCATTTAAAACAAATTATCTTAACATCCTTGTGAGCCGTATAATATATATATATTTTTTAAAATCAACATCCCACTTGTGCTATCAGCAGCTAAGCAAATAGGTGACGCAGGGATGACTTGGAGAAGTGACACCATATACCTCATCCCGCTGTCCTTTAAAAGCTTCTCTTGCTAAACATTTTACATTTAAACTACTATGCTAGAGTGGTTCTCACTGACTCTGTCTACACGTTACGCAATCCAAGCTGTGAATTTATTCAATTCTATTTTGCGCCATTGCACGTTGGCCCCATCTCCTCTTCTACAGAAACCGCTTATTGATCTTGGGAGGCCATGTGGGAAGAAGACCCCAGCTCTCAGCAGCGCTGGCACCGTGACTAAAGTCAGGCAGGAGCCCACTGAGCCCACGGCACCTCCACATCTCTGAGCAACGTAGTTTTTTTCTGATGTTGATTTCCACTTTGTTCTCATGGGATTAGCCCTTCATGCCATTTCATTGTTGTGCAGGCAATCGGAGTTTTTACAAAGTATGCACGTACGTTTAACTTTTTTAGCAGCGTACGTAGCCAACCGTGTCAATCGGGGGTGTTCGGATGCTGATGCAACACAAGGGGGCAGGGCGTGGCAATAAAACAAAGATGGGGGCCACGTTCGGGCCTTTCACGGCATCCAGCAGCCCATTAAGCAGCCAATTCGCCGTGCGACGAGAGGGAGCTCGAGCGAGCCCCTCTAGAGCATAATTTAGCCTACACCTCCACGCCGGCCAGATGTCTTGGAAGAGGTGGGAGTACCCACGCTTTACCCCACCGCACGCGACCTGCCGTCATACTGACTGCTGTGGTACCCATTTTAATTAACTGGGTGGACGGAGGTGGCCTGGGCATGGGGTGAAATGTAAGAAACTTTTCCTCATTGTTTAATTCGCTCCATGGAGCCCAGCGCGCTGACGCATCGCGCCATGGCAGCATCCCCTGCAGAGGGCACAAAGGGGCATCGCAAAGCCGCTCAGCTGGCCACCCGCAGACACGCGCCTCTGAAGCATCTCCCGTGGCTGTCTTTGAGGTGGCTCGAGCTGGCGGCGAGCCGGCTTCAAGGGGGAGTTGGTCGAAACTTTGCGAGCAGAAGGTGTGAGCACTAGCAAGCTTCACTTCAGAGGGATATTGCGTGCTCCCCGCCCTCCGCCCCCCGCCCCCCAGCGCGCTGCTGGACACTCATGGAACCGATGCTATCCCACGGGGCAGGGACGGACATCTAAAGGTGCAGATCCTCCACCTGGCACAAATGATAAAATTAATTCTCTAAAAAAGGGCAGACTGCCACCCTGCACTGCTCTGGCAAGGGAGCGCTGGACACAGGTTGGTCCGGTTGTGTGGGCCGCTGAGCGTTCTCCCCTCACACTCTGGGGTTTCCCTGGGTGTCATATTTTTGATCCCACGTGTGAAACACTCGTCGAAAACTTCCCAACGCTCGGACCATCCCGAAAAGGTCTGGAGACTCAGCAAGGCATGCAGCGTTAAAGAAATGACATTCATAATATTAGCATCGTTCAAATACCAGTACAGGTAGGATTCCATCTATCCCAGTAATTCTGGCGACTTCTAAACCAATGCTTCGCTTTACACTTGTAACGTTACATTTTTAGAGGTTGACACTTGGACACTATTTGTGAAGTGTAACAAGTAACCCATTAATATGATTGGCAATCATATTAATGGGTTGCTGAGTGTTCTGTGGTGGATGAGACTCCACAGATGGGGTCGATCGACTGGGTTTGGGGGGGGGGGTAATCTTCTGCGATTGTCTGCGTTGCAACGTGGGGGGCCAAGCATGAGCGGCAAGGCCAAGCACGCACACACGGGGGAGCCAGGAGGGGTGGTGAGCGGATTCCTGCCTCAGGGCTTCCACACCAAAGCTCTGCCATCTTGGATTTCACTCCTTCCATAGGTGCAATTGTGAACAAAATAAAATAAGCGAATAGAGTACAAGTCAGCTGTTACTGGAGTTAATCGTTCAACTTATTTGCGAAATGTTTCTTATTTTTGCACGTGGCTTAAGCGAGTAGCAACTTGCAGATCTATATACACGCTTGAAAGCGGCTGAAAGAGTGCCAATTGCGCATAGTGTAGTAGCTTTGGCTTGGACGACGTTATTTCCTCCAAGAGAATTGCCGTGTATGATGGCGACCACGAGGTTTCTGGTCGAAACCCAGCAGGCATCGTCACCCTTCTGACATAAGAACAAAGTTGCCACATGATATTTTGTCACCGCCTGACAGAGAAAGATCAGAGCCCAGAGGAAGGGTGGCGCGCCCCACAAGGAGGTGGCAAATCGACCTCACGGTGCTTCGGGCAGAGGCAGAGCCATTGGGGCTGCAGGGGCAGCCTCGCTTAAGAAGCGTGCCAGCCGAGGGTGCCACCAGATCCCTCGGGAAGGTGCTCAATTTTCGTTAAACAGTCATGACGTAGAGCCGATCCACGACAGCCACAGTCCGGTATCTCTGTAGCGTGCATACGCTGTTACCATGGTTCACAAGATGATTAGTACAAGCGGTGTGCACGGCTGAGTTTGAATCTAGAACCCAGAGCGTGAAGCAGGAGACTGCATCACGGCCCCTGGTGCTGCTTTAATTGCAGCAAGGGCCCAGGTGGACTGTGTGGTTACGTGTGTGGACCGCGTGTGGTGTGAGTGTTATGCGGGTGTGGTGCGTGTGTGTGGTGCGTATGTGTGTCGCGTGTGGTGCTCGTGTGATGCGTCTGGTGCGTGTATGGGCCATGTTTGGTGCGTGTGTGGTGTGCGTGTGTGGGTCGCGTGTGGTGCGTGTGCGGTGCGTGTGGTGCGTGTGCGGGTGTGTGTGTGGGCCGTGTGTGGTGCGTGTGGTATGTGTGTGAAACACGCGGCATGGCAGCGCGGAATTGGTTGTGCGGTGGTTCGTGCTGCATTTCGCTACGAGTGCGGCGACTCGAGTTAAATTAACGCTCACGACCAATAACAGTGGCAGATATTTGAACTGGTCCTGGGCCTCACCGAGGTTTGACTCGGTCTCAAATGAGTACCTCGTTCGGTGTGTAAACATTCGCACTGGGGGGAGACAAAGGCGTGGCGTTGGCCACCCAACCCCTCGTGCGCTGTGCCGGCCTTCAATGGGCACTGCTCGCTAACAGCACTTGTCCGAGCAGCGTGTTGAGGCTACACGGGGAGTCTCTGCATCTGTGCGTGGGAGCGTACCTGTGTTTGTATTCTGTGCAGGCCACGGAACCACAAAATCTGTCCACGGCGAAGCTCTCGCTCTGCGTGATCAATCTCCTCCTCGTCCTCCTCCTCGTCCTCGGGAATATCGTCCTTGTGCGTGCCGTGCCCCGCCTCCTTCAGGAAGTGGAGGTGCGCCGTGGGGATGCTCGAAATGAGCTGCGGGAGAGCGGCATCACCGCGGCACGGGGGCGCACAGTGACTCATACAGTAACTGACACGGTGACTTACACGGTGACTGTCACAGTGACTCGCACCGTGACTGGGACGTTGACTCATACGGTGACTGGCATGGTGACTTACACGGTGATTCACACGGTGACTGACACGGTGACTCGCACGGTAACCGGAGCTATAATGTAGACTATAATGTAGACTCTAGCCTGGCTCTTAACCTCGGTGAGCGTACTGGCAGTCTATAATTATAGACTATAATTATAATTATAGACTATAATTATAGACTGTCAGTACACTCACCCAGGACACTCACCCAGCTTCATAACCATTGCTACAGTCGACATTATAGACTGACAGTACACTCACAAAACTTAATAACCAGGCTACAGTCTACATTAGAGACTGCCAGTACACTCCGATTAAAAACCAGGCTACAGTCTACTGTCTACATCAGCGTTTTTTTATTATTATTTTTTATTTTTTTATTTTTCTAACTACGTGACTTTACCGAAAGAACCAAAGAATATTTGGTTGCTGGTGCCCTCATTCCGATTCGGTTGCTTTAGCACCTGATTTCTATTTGCTCGGTGTTTGTTGTGCTCAGTATTCATCACGTTTATGTATCTGTCATGTTGGTGACCCTGGTCAGTCGCTATCGCCAATTTGGGACTCATCCTGGTGGCTTCAGTTCTCACTTGGCTGGACCGCCTCTCCCGCCACTGACCGCCTCTGCCGCCACTGACCGCCTCTCCCCCCATGCGGATGGCTGTGTGTGTGGGGAGGTTTGATCCTGTTACCGGGGAGCGATGCGTGCACCGCTCGTGGTGGTTACCTGTCCCCACAGCAGCTCGCCCAGTGACAAGAAGACGCACCACAGCCATTGGTCGAACTTGAGGCCTGTACAGCTGAAGGGTTTCCCACCAAACTGCACAATGACAATCTGTACACATCATACAGCCGCGGTTAGGTCATTGCTACGTCATTAATATTAAATAAGTTATCTGTGTCCCGATATCATAACGCACGATTTAAAAACTATTGCCATATGTAGACTTTTTTCAGTTAGGTGATGTAATGCAACGATCAGGACAAATTTGTGTTTGAAGACCGTCCACCACCTGACATAGCCAAAACAATAAAATTGTTGAGTGTTCAAGAGTTTAACGCGCCAATTATTATCGTTCACTGGAAAGTTGAATAACCATCCCGCAACCATAGCAATTAACACAAATAAATTATGCCTAATAATATCGTCTGTGAAAATCACCGTGTCAAGGTATTGCCACACCGATGGAATTGGTTCGTCGCAGATGACCAATGGAGCTCACTGAGAAGAAACAAACGGTTAACGGGCTAACTCCAGTGGCCCCCGAGTATTGCTCGCTACCGAGCAGCGCTTATAACAAAAGTGCCCGTAAACCAATCGCGCAACTTTTAACAGTGGACGGCAAACGCTCTGAGACGAGACGAAGGCAACGTGTCGCGTTCGCCCCCCGCCCCCACCCCTCCCCCTCTCGGAGGCACGACCTGGATGATGAAAGTGCCGACGACGATGGAGCAAAAGATGGGGTTGCGGTAGATGCCCTCGAAGACGTTGCGCTCCCCGTGGATCTTGCGCGCATTGATCTCGTTGAAGAGCTGCATGAGCACGAAGGTGTTGAACACGATGGTGTAGTGCTCCGAGGGCGGCGCGTGCAGCGGCGCGTTGCGCCCGCTGTCCACGTCAAACAGCGTCTCGCCTGAACACGAAGCCCACAACGATGAAGCCCACAAGGACGATGACGACGACGACAACGACGACAGCAGCAGCGTTCGTCAACCGTTCAGTGTTATGGCACGCATCGAGCTGCGCGCCGGTGTCAATAGCGAACACGCTCAACTCGCAGTCCTGACGTCGCCGGTTCGACTCCATCTCCCGGCGAGGCAGTTGGCTCAGCCGAGTCGAGTGCACACCCGAAAATCCGACCCGCTGTTACCACGGCAACCGTTCATTCTTTCTCGGCAATATATTTTTTTGTTAGTCGTAAATCTTGAACTCAAAGTGACTGCTACTTCAAATATCGTTTCCCATTAATTACCGCTATCATTGACGGCCCTTACAATTGGCGCTGCCTGTGTTGTCTGTGAAAAATGAGCCACCTCTCACGCCGGTTTCCCCTTTTGTTGCCTCGCGTAATGTTCCCGCAGTTTATTATTTCAGCCTTACTTTTGACAGATCTTCACTGCGACGCGATAAATCTTTAGGAATGAGGTGATGAGAGCCCTTTCTCAGCTGCAAATTAAAGTGATTAGTTTCTCTGGGTTGACACGTTTGTCACACCTGCCGAAGAATGGGACGCTAAACAAAGCAAAGGAGTTGCTCAGCTCCATATAGACGAAGCTGTCAATAATGGAGACACTGTACTAACATTACCATGATAATTGGGGGAGTGGTTACAGTGGTTAGTGCACTGCACTATGCAACCAGATGTCTCAGTTTGACTCCCAGCCACCGCTAGCATCAGTGGCGAGTGATACGTGAAACGGACCTGAACCCCATAATTCACAAACCTGTATTGGCCAGCGTGGTGAAGTATGGTCAAACAACTCCCATGCCCGACACAACACAGAGAGGTCTCCATCAAGCAGTGCATCGACAAGGAACTGTTGTAGTATATATCTTTAAATTATCGCCATAATTAACCTAACAATGTACTAACCCTTGAGGTCCTTACTTACACTGAGCTAACGGAGTGTTGATGGGCTTGAAGTGAGACTGAAGACGCATGTTTATGATGTAGCTTCACTCGTTATGTTGTTACTCGCTTTCAGAACTCTTACGTGTTTCTAATCAATTTGCACTTCTTACAGCACCTTCACACTTGTTGCCCATTACTCTTTTTCTCCGATGCAACTATTCACAATCTTTAAATTATAATATTTAAATATATATTTTGCTTTTTTTACATTTCCGAAACAACGACCACCAATCGGAGCCCAAACAGCAGGCGTGTGCGCGAGGGACGTCACCGTCGCCAACGCGGTCGGCGGAGAGCGGTACCGGTGAAGAGCAGCGTGAAGATGACGGTGAGTTGGTAGACGGCGTGGCCCAGGATGTTCTTCATCATGGTGCGCGAGATGAGCGGCTTGTTGCGCCCGTACGGCCGGCGCAGGAGCAGCGCCTCGGTGGGCGGCTCGGTGGCGAGTGCCAGCGACGCGAACGTGTCCATGATGAGGTTCACCCACAGCATCTGCACCGCCTTGAGCGGGGAGTCCTGGGCACGAAAAAGACGCGGGCAGATCGGCTTACCCCCCCCCTCCTTCGTCGGCAACACCGCGCAAGGCGCCGCAGAAATAGAAACACGTTCGCCGAGCTTGAAGTCGAGAGGAGCCGAGGCTGCACACGGTCGAGGGCGCCGCTCCAGCTCGGGCACGCGGGGGGTTCAGAGAGAGAGGGGCCCACCTGCGTGATGCAGGCCCCCGTGAAGGCCACGATGACGGCCACCACGTTGACCGTGAGCTGGAACTGCAGGAACTTGGAGATGCTGTCGTAGACGTTGCGCCCCCACATCACCGCTTTCACGATGGAGCTGAAGTTGTCGTCCGTCAGGATGATGTCCGACGCCTCCTTGGCGACGTCGGTGCCCGCGATGCCCTGGTGAGCACAGACGGGGATGCAATTCCGCCCGTAACCCTCGCTGGTAAAAGTGCACAGCCCTGCAGTAGCAACTCCGGAGGCTATTTGACCTACACGTCCACGCCGGCCGGACGTCCAGGAAGAGCCACCGCACGTGACCTGCCGATCGACAGACCGTGGCGAACTCATTGCTGCAAGGGTGAACAGAGGTGGGGGGGGATTTAAGAAGCTTGCATCGTTGCTTTAGCCGCCGCACCAGGAGCTCAAATCGAACCGCCGGCTTCTGGATTGCAAGTGCAGAGCGCTCACCGTGGCAGGATCCCTTAACCTGTCATGGTCCGGGTTACTTCCAGCAGTACGTCAGGCGGGCACTGCTTATACGGTCGTCCCGTAACGACGGCGAATAAAGCCTCACGCCAATCTAAATTCTGTTTTCATGACGCAAAGAAAGCGTTCTTTTGGATTCATAAATCATTCAAAGGCAACTGTGCTGTAGAAACATGGCGGGACACAGGCTTTACAGGCAGATCTCTAATTGGCATGTTTGGCTACGTACAGTGCGGAAGAAGTTCAACATACTTACATCTATCGAAATACAGAGCGGTGGTCACAGGCGGAGAACTATTAAATTCAACTATTTTTTTTTTATTTTACCAGGTAAGGCCCACTGAGATATATTACTCTTTATCAGAAGCCACCTGGCCACAAATTATATCTCAACAAAGTGCTTTTTCACGTGGAAATTTATAGCAGCCAAATACTCTAAACGCATGTTGATTCCAAATGTAGAGGGAAAAAAAACGGAGAAAAATCCACGCAACCACGGGGAGAACATGCAAATTCCAAATATACAGCAGGGCGTCAGGGTCGGGATCTAATCCACGACCTCCTGTATACCAGGCGAGGCAGTTAACATCTCGCCACCAGGGCAACCCACATAAGAGGGAGGTCCTGGGCCTGGACTGGAACAGGACCCAACGGGGTAGTCACCATAACTTGCACACACGCCGTACATAGACCACGTCGTGAAAGGCAAGAGGTTCACTGTGGGTGCAGGTGACACCCCAGGGGAGCTCACTCACATAGTCACTCACTTACTCAGTCACTCACTCACTCAATTCCAGCGGCCACTCTGGGCACACCGGCTACTGTGTGAACATTCAAGACTCCTCTCTGGTTCCATCAGCACAGGCTTTGTATTCTTGTATTTTGCATGTAATATCGCGAGCTTGGGGGGACAACGGCTATTGCAGAATCCCCATAATGCGAATGAAAATGCGAATGAAAACGGCTAACCGGCAGTGAGGAACACACAGAGTTGGAATTGGTGAACCGTTGGGGTATTACCCATTACTGATAAATAAAAAGGTCATTCTGGAATTTCCAAACCTCGATATGTATATCTTACATAGGATTTTTTTATCATTATGATTAAACTTCTTTGCCCTGGAAAGCCTCAAGATTATTTTTCTGGAGAATGTTCCTGCCAAGATTCCGCAGGAGATCGCCGTGCGGCAATGCTGCTGCTGCGTGTGCCCCATTGAGAAATTTGGAAATCACTTTTCAGCATTGGCCAATAGCAGTCACATTGCATGGTTTGTCTTTTTAGCTATGGGAGTAAACTGGAGAACCCGAAGGAACCCCACGCAGAGCGGTGGGGAAGGGGGAGAACATTCAAACGCCAAGCAGAAAGACACCCAAGTCAGGAATCGAACCCGGGTTACCGCTGCGCCACTACCCCGCTGTCCCCAGCAGCGTGATACCGCTTGGTTGATATTGTTCCTAAATATTCGTACTTTTTTTTAAACGTTCAACTTTGTCTGTGAGAAAGCATTCTGACCATATGGGAATAACAGAGCACACCGTTTGAGCTCCGGATAAATGTTCACCACCCTCAGAAATCGGTCGCAAGTTCAACTGGCACGGCTGACTCCAATCGTGTTGGCTGCCTCGCCAGAGGAAAGCGATTGTGAACAGGAGAATGGGAGGGGAGGGAACGGGAGGGGAGGGCCTCCCCCCCACCACCCTGGATCCGCAAACTGCCTCCATGAAGAGTCTAACTACAAACATAGACCGTCGGAATGAGAGAGACTAGTGGGAGTTGGGAAGCGGTCGTCTTTGGTCCGTGGCGTTTGCTTGGTGCAGCAGCAACAGAGCAACAACCGAGCAGCAACCGAGCAGCAACGGAGCAGCAATGGAGCAGCAATGGAGCAGCAACAGAGCAGCAGGGGGCGCCGAGTGGCGGTTTCTCTCCGCTGTGGGCGGGAGCGAGCGCTTGCACGGCCATGGAAACTAACTCCAGTGCCAGCGATTTCAGCGCCTACACCGGTGCGTCAACATTTTCAATATGGAACACAGGCACGGGGTGCCAATAGGTTAACGGTGCCTCGCATTTTCTGTTTAATAAGTTACGGATTTAATGTTACTTGCGCAAACTTAATCGAACGAGAGGTGTGTACGTACTCCCCCCGTTCTGCACTGGTGTCCTCAGGGGTTCTCCAGAGATAGAAAAACCTCAGAGCGGTGTGATTGGTCTTGGCCAGACATCCCAATGCTAAAAATGTTACCTTCAAATGAATACAAAAATGGGATTGCACAGCAGCTGCAGCAGCAGCAACATCATCTCCCTCCTTCAAAAAACCTGGCAGGGCCCTCCTAACAAAGAGCCCTGAGCTACAGTTAGACTGTCCTGGGTTAACGAGGGTTGTAATACGAAATAATAATAAAAACAAAAATTAAAAGTCCATCTTCATTAGCAGAAACTATGACTGTATGTGTTCATATAATAATAGTGTCGCACATTGTTCATAGTATAAAGACAACTTGAACACTATTTGTCCATATCAGTATTTAGATGTGTAGCATTTTTTTAAATATTCTGTCAATTGACCATACTCTTTGGTTCTTTCGTGACTTTACCGAAAGAACCAGAGAGTATGGATTCCTGCAGTCACGAAAGCTTCAAATCAAGATTATCAATTGACCAGTTTACTAAAGATGGCGCTTGAGACAGACACGTCTGTCTGCCACAGGGACAGCTGTTGGTGAAAGGACACCACGAAGCACATTTCTTGGGTGCTCAGACTTCAGATTTCATCAGGACAATCCCTATTTTTACCGTGGGTTTGACCCAATAAGAGGCGTAAACCCGTTGGATTTAACGGTTAATCATCGAGCGCCATTGACACTGGACCAGCCACGTCGCCGCTTCGTGACCCTTGCCAGAGCAACTCGCGTATATCGCCAGGCTCCAGAGGCATGAATTAACCATGGTCACACTCGACGAGCACTGTAACCGAGTGCTCCGCTAATTAAATGTCCTCGGGCTAATTGGCCACCTGCGGGTTTGAAACGGGCCAGACGCACGGACGGAGCGGGAAGCTGTGCTATGCCAACTTCGCCGAAGAGAGTGCAAACTTCCGGAGCTGCCACCTGACGTCCGTCCGCGATGGACGCCAATCTGCTCGGATGCTGTGATGCGCTTTTGCAACGTCGCGGTATGCTCTTCGTTGCAGAGAAGATTATACAGAATCAGTGAAATGTAAAAAAAATGTCCTCTCAATTGGAGCTGCAGTGATTTGAAAATAACTCAATAACCGTGCATAATAAAGAAAAAGTATGTTTTTTAAGGGAGTGTTATTACCATAACATTTTTTCTTCACTAGGTAAGTCCCACTGAACTGTGTAGCTCTTTTTCAGAAGCAACCTTGTCCCAAATGATAGCTCAACGGCTTATCATCATTTGGAGATGTATAGCAAGCAATTAATCTAAATGCATGTTGATTCTAAATATGGAGGGAAAAAACGAGAGGACCCAGAAAAAATCCACGCAGTCACTGGGGAGAGAGAAATGGAGAAAAATCCACGCGACCACGGGGAGAACATGCAAATTCCAAATATACAGCAGGCATCAGAGTTGGGATTGAACCCACGACCTCCTGCATACCAGGCGAGGAAGGTAACATCACGCCACCGTTGTGCTCCAAGATAACATCACGCCACATTGACAAACATGCACAGTTTTTTTTCTACGTGTCCTTCAGCGCCACTGCCGATGCAGTATCACCAATAAATCTGTCGTGTTTTGAGAGCGTTAATGGGAGTAACCCGCTCGCTCGACGTGTTTTGCCTCAGCGTAGCTTCACATTGCGGTACAGTAGACACACGAAGACACCACCACGCTTACATAAGAACATTTCCCATGTGCTACCGTCAGAAAAGAGGAAAATTCCACTGTGTTTAAAAATATTTTGTTTTCCTACCAAAATCGCTGTTAAGGATAACAGCAGAAGAAGCAGTTGCCCCGCGCACCAGAGAAGTCTAAATTTATACCACATGCAAAAGACGGAAGGGCCGCGAGGGGATTGTGCGATTCCAAAACCAATTATGCATAGTGTCAACAACCGGCCTTGTAAGGTCAAACCACTTTATTTAGCTGAGATCATGACCATGTATTGAGAGCAGGAAGAGAAGTCTTACGGCTGCACAGTGGTTCCACCCCACCCTATGGATTCTACCGCACGGTGTAGTCCGAGCTGTGGTTACCGCATCTCAAGCACCAGTAGCAGCTGGCATGTGGTGGTGGAGCTGTGCTGGGTATCACAGCAGCAAGCAATGTCCACTGGAATAAAGGGGACCGCGGTGGTGAGATGTTAACTCCCTCACCTGGTATACAGGAGGTCGTCGGTTTGAACCTAACTGGGTCCTCCGGTTTTTCCCTCCACATTTATAACTAACTTGCATCAGGGTATTTGGCTACTGCTATAACATTTCCACGTGATAAGCCACTTCACTCATCTATCATTTGTGGCCAGGTCGCTTCTGAAAAAGAGCTATATGACTCAGTGGACCTTATCTGGTAAAATAGAAACAGTTTACAGTTTAAATAGTTGTCCTGCTCCGACCTCTTCACCAACGCACACGGGCCAGCGTGGTGAAGTATGGCCAAACCCCCATGATCGACACGGCATGGGAAGGCCTCAATCCAGCAGTGAATTGCGAAAGGTATGTAATTTACGACGTTTTAATCATACCGAGGAAATGGAGTGATGAAGTCAGCTCGTGTGCAGGTACTCAAAGGATGATTACGTCACAGGATAGTGTGAGATACGCCTTCATCACCAGCAGTGGATTGACTATGGCGACGGCGATGACAACATTTTGATCAAAACGATCAGAAACGTGGAATGTCAACAAAAAAACGAGTGAACAAAAACTGAAAAGTGCTCAAAAGGGAGCATGGACAGACGGAAGCAGGAAGCCAGTGATTGTAGAACGTGCGGCAAAAGCCAAAAATAAATTACGAATCGTGACACACTGGGCTGGGGAAAATCTGCGCGTTAAGTAAAAACTCCGTTTAAAAAAGCACAACTTAGCAGCGGGGGAATTTCGATTTAAAGCTTTCGTGACTGCAGGTATTCATCTTCTTGGTTCTTTCGGTAAAGTCACATAGAAGGGAAGTAATAAAATAATAAAAATAAAACATAATAAAATGATTCTCACGACGTTTCGGCCACAACGCAAGCAGCCGTCCTCAGGTGAAGACCAGGTCTGTCGGGGAGACAGCGTCTGAATGAAACACCACCACGCTTGGAGCGTATATTTAAGCTGGGTTGGAAGGGGGGGAAGGGCGCCTTGACAAAATAATTTGCATATCAAGAGGAATTTAGCATATTCATGGGAAATATAGGTATGTGATTAGTACTACTTGTGAAATGCGTAGGAGGTGGGCGGGGGGGTTTCAAAGTCATATTATGCCCGTGCATTATGCAGGATTAGCAGCATCAAAGGTGACTTTCAGACCGCAGTCCACTCACTGGCATGACTATATATCTTGTATTCTCCACAGGGAATGGATTCTTTGCTCCGCTGCAAGTCTCCTACTACCACTCTTCCATTGACATATTTCGTTGCTTCCTCTTAGTATCTTTCACTCGACGGTCAATGGTATAGTGTATAGCAGATTGTATAATAATACATAGTATTAAATTGTAATGTTTAATACAATGTATAAGGCAATATATAGTATCGTAGTTGTATAGTGAATATACAGCAGTGTGATATACAGTAGGGTGGATAGAATAATGCATAGTGTAATATTACACTATGTATTATTCTAAGGTATAGGGTGGTGTATAGTAATACAGTATATAATTTAATGTTGGGTTTGTCTATGGCAGCATATAGTACGGGATAGACCCGTGTGATGTAAGGGAAAAAAATTTCGCTGGAAGCATATTATATTTTTTGCGACATAGAATTGTAATGTATTACTTACTGTTAGTAGCTCAGCTTATTGGAGAGTATAATTAGTATACTGATGATACTATGTAGTTTATACTTTAGTTTTTTACGTGGTTGTTTAGTCACTGCAGCTACATACTATTAACATTCCTTCCCTTTATTAATGCTACCCCTATCCCCTCCCTTTGATGCTGCTAATCCTGCATAATGCACGGGCATAATATGACTTTGAAACCCCCCCGCCCACCTCCTACGCATTTCACAAGTAGTACTAATCACATACCTACATTTTCCATAAATATGATAAATTCCTCTTGATATTCAAATTATTTTGTCAAGGCGCCCCTCCCCCCTTCCCACCCAGCTTAAATATACGCTCCAAGCGTGGTGGTGTTTCATTCAGACGCTGTCTCCCCGACAGACCTGGTCTTCACCTGAGGACGGCTGCTTGCGTTGTGGCCGAAACGTCGTGAGAATTATTTTATTATGTTTTATTTTTATTATTTTATTACTTCCCTTCTACGTGACTTTACCGAAAGAACCAAGAAGATAGTAGCGGGGGATTACAATTTTAATTTCAACCTCGACCAGATGGGGAGGGCGACACGACTCTCACCATGGCGAAGCCGACATCGGCCTTCTTCAGTGCCGGCCCATCGTTGGTTCCGTCTCCTGTGACGGCCACCACCTGGCGCTGCTCCCCAATGGTGCTGTCGATGATACCTGCCACAGAGGAGACGATCTGTGTTATTGGAGAACTGCGGTTCTTTGCGTTTGGACGGGATCGACGGATAACGGCCGATCGTGACGATTATTCTTATTAAATCGATAGACGTAAAGCTGCATGCTAAGAACACACGAGTGAGTTCGCTTTTGACATGGAAGTACATCGCAATGGTAGTTACTGTATGGCAGTCCGACAGTGGCCTGCAGCATCCTTCACATCACAGACTACAGATAATGGGGAGTAGAGGGGCAGGGGTGGGGGGTCAGTGGCCAGGGGGGGCCGCTGTAATTAATTGTTGAATCAAAGCAGGCATTGGCTCGGCTGCACCTTCACGTTTTCTCACCTTGCTAAGACAACGGCCGCTTTGTCTCACGGGTGATCGATGAAACAATCACACGACTTGGAAGAGGCACAGGGGACAAGCGGGTGAAGGAGCAATTAGCTTGCCTCCGCCGCTCAACGGGAACGCGACGCCGAGATATGCGAGCGTTTTGCCGCACATGCCCCACTATCGGTACCCCGCTAACGGTACCACGCTAACGGTACCCTGCTAACGGTACCCCGCTATGGGTACCCCGCTAACGGTACCACGCTAACGGTACCCCGCTATCGGTACCCCGCTAATGGTACCCCGATATGGGTACCCCGCTATCAATACCGCGCTAACGGTACAACGCTATCGGTTCCTCTCTAACGGTACCCCGCTAACGGTACCCCGCCAATGGTACCGCGCTATCGGTACCGCGCTAACAGTACCACGCTATTGGTACCCCGCTAACGGTACCTCTCTAACGGTACCCCGCTAACAGTACCCCGCTAGTTATGACTCCGGGTGTAAATCAACCGTCAGCTCCGCTGCCGCCTGCTGTGAGCCACAAGAGATCACCTGACGCCATTCACAAGAGTAGGGGGGCCATTGTGTGCCAGCGTCTTGGTCCAAATTGGAAGAATTTACCTGAAAAGTGCTGAGTGGGGATTACGCACATCAGCACCATCGCCCCCCCCCCCCTCCTTCCTACGTTGAAACTACTGGGGACTGTATCTATGTTCACAGGACCTCGCAATATCAGAGCCTTTATTGAAATTGCAGAAGGAGGAATCCGATGAGCTCCGAAGCTCTTTTTCACAGACGTCCGTTGCCGGCGGGTCAGCGAGTTACAACAGCAAACGATACAAAAACATAAACGATAGCAGTGCAAAAGAGAGACAAAGGCAAGCAAGCCACTAAATAAAAATAACAGCCTCGACCTTTGAGGGCGCAAATACCAAATGAGCTAAACCTGTATTATTGTTATTCTTATTATTGTGGCATCAATAAAGCCAGCTACACCGGCTCTCTCAGCTGCACCGCTACCCGTCACCGCGTCACCGTGCCCGTAACACGCTCCGTCTGACTGCATTGACCATTACTCGTAATACCGATGGGATACTGTACACTAAGCCCACCTACGTATAGTCGCAAAAGCATTAATGAGTGTGCCAAATGGCACACGCAGGACTCTCCCGTAAGAGGTTCTACGGTGGTGGGAGGCTGACTCATGAACATGCAGTGAGCGCGCTGGGCTCCTGGGATGTGTCCGAGAGTGAGGAGGGGGTGATGTGTAAGTGAGCTGCATTAGTAAGAGGCATGGAAGCCACACATTAAATACTAAACCCTGCCCCCTGGCTCAACGCAGGTTCCCCCTGGGGCGGCTCCACGCATCAGCAGTCACACTCGACCGCACGGTGAATTCAAAACTGGAATCTGTAGCAGCACATCGAATATACATTTTGTGCAATGTTATGTACGGCAACGTATATTAACATTTGCAATCTGCAGCAACAATTACAGTGACCTTTAGCTAGTTGCGCCAAACTTTACATTAGAATAAAATATAATTCATTTTCAAGTACTAAATTAATTAATTGCCCCCACCGCAAGTAAAAAACAAAACAGAAGGGAAAAAGCCACCGCAGCAGTTGTACAAAATAAGATTCATAATATGTATTTATACTGGAGGAATCCGAATAGCTATGAAGTTATTTTTCACAGATGTCCAGAAGTGCGGCAGAGTCGTTCGAGCGGCTCCTCGCTCCGTCACGACCGGTGCTGCCGAGCGTCTCGTGAGGGACGGTGGAAGAAGCGCACCGAGAACCAGAATCGCTCGGCTGCACGCCGAGGAAGGACAGCGGCACCACGGCGCGCAGGTCCGCGCTCGCACGACAAATCGCGCCACCGAGGTCGCTGTGCGTAAGCTCGGAGCAGGCTGCGCGAATCGCTAGGCCCATACCTTTGACGAGCGTGTGCTTGTCGGTAGGCGAGGACCGGGCCAGGACCCGCAGCTTGGGCCACACCTTGTCCAGGCGCTCCTGCTCAATCTGCCACGGAAGGTGACAACAAGGGAACCGTGTACCGCAACCTCACCCCGTGGCGCGGCACCACGACTCGCTGTTGCGATTTCACTCAAGACGGATTCCCTTTTGGTAAAATGTTTACCACTGCGATTGTTTTGCTTCTAATGCTTGTCTCCTTTGTACCGTTATATTCACCACGTGAGCACAAATGAAACTGGATAACTTGCGTCGATCATTAACACTTGATAATTACATTCGTGATGTAATGCATGTATCATGAACATAAGTGTCGAAACTAACTGCTGAAATTTTAGACCCTTGCACGCCTACCATTTACCAAAGCAATTGACGACGCTATCATGTCAGTTTGTGGAGAAAGAGGACCTCACCCCATGTTAGAGGTAATTTTTCAGAACTACTTGGAAAAATGCTTAGCCACAACAGAGATAAGCTATGTGCCCACTCGAGCAATGTCAGTCGCGTGAGAGTCATCAACTTGCTGGAGACTAGTGTAATTGCCGGTACTGAACTTGGCGTCAAGATTGAGCGTTGCTGGCTCAGCGCTCTGACCCCTGAGCTACAAGACCACAATCAACACGTTGACACAATGCACTCTGGACGTGCACGCACAGCTACGTACGCTGCAGCATCAGCTGACCATTTGTGTACGTTTGTGATGTTTGGACACACCAGATCCTTTTATTTGGTTCAACTCCCAATTATTTATCTGTAAACGTAAGACAGCAGATGAAATATAAAATATGTATCTAACTCAAACAGCAATTATTGAGTACACAGGATTTCAAACAGCAATTATTGAGTACACAGGATTTCGTGGCATTCCACGTGGGGCACTTAAGACCTGACACAGCGCGACATACTGATAACAGTGCTCTTTAACACAGCAGGCTTTCGCGACCAATATTATCCATAATACAGGTTTTTTTGGGTGAGCTCGCGTAAATATAATTGTTGTTAAACCCGACACCACCTGACACAGCCATGCAGTAAGGGTTGTCACGTAAACAATCGCGCCAATTCGTTGCTCCTTGAGCACACTGGTGTGTTGGGAGACGAAGCCCATGACATTTACAATTCGAGTACGACGTTTCGCCAGTAATTAGATGATGCTCATTGTAATCACTGGCCAAACATGGTAC
>NC_083816.1:674875-797534 GCF_015708825.2 Lethenteron reissneri
AAAAAACTATACTTTAAATGTGGAGGGAAAAACCAAGAGGACCCAGAGAAATATCCACGCGACCACGGGGAGAGAGGCATGCAAACTCCAAATATACAGGCGTCAAGTGTCGGGATCAAACCCGCAACCTCCTGTGTACCAGGCGAGGTAGTTAACACCTCGCCGCCAAGGCTTCCCAATACGTACGCGCAAATATCGAGGAGTGCAACTTCCCATCCGCGCCGCGGGACGCGGGCGACGTCGCACGGAGGGTCGCGTCAAAGCGGCGGTGGTTGAAGGGGCCCTGGGCCCCACAATGGCAGCAGGATGCGGAGAAGCAGTCTCGGGGGGGGTGGGGGGGCAACGGCGCTCCCACGGCCGGCACGGGGCAGCCCTGGGCCTTGCCTGACAGGCAGGTGCTGAGCACGCTACGCCGCGTGACGTTGCCAATGGGGGCCGATTACGGAGTTACGGAAGGCAGGCGAGCATCCGGATCCACAGACAGCTGCAGATTACAGGAAATGACGGTGATGCAACATGTTCAAATGATGAAAGGTATAATTTGTGTACATTTAAATATATATAAATGTTTACAAGTCTAAATACTATTCATTTATTTCATTTAATTTAATAGATCCCTGTTACATATGTTATGGTTTACTAGAGCTGTAAATTGGCACCAAAGCCTTGCGAGGTGACGAGAGAGGAGTGTTGTGTTCCTGGGGACAGGCATGCAGGAGTTCGTGGGTTCGATCTCGGATCCTGACGCCTGCTGCGTATTTGGAGTTTGCCATGTTGTCCCCGTGGTTGCGTTTTTTTTTTCCACATTTAGAATTGAGACGCATTTATAGTATTTGGCTGCGATAAATGTCCACGTGATAAGCCCAATTCGTTGAGCTGTCGTGTGATGGCCAGGTCGCTTCTGAAAAAGAGCTACGTAGCTCAGTGGGCCTCAACTGGTAAAATAAAATAGTTTAGTTTACATATATGGAATATCTACCCACAATTCAGTTTACGCTGCAGCGTAAACCTGCAAGTAGAGGCAGTGACAGGAGGCTTCTCCTAGCAGTGAATCGGCAAAGCTCTGCACCGCTACATTGACCCAATGTGTGTGTGGTATCCTTATATCGCAATGCATGAGGAAGGCCCACACTCGACTGTTGAATTCAAATGTATCGTGCGCACATCGTGTCTGTTTTTGTCTGCCACGCCAGATTACTGAGCCACGCTACGCACCTTGGCTGCTTGAGACGTATTGTCATTTTCAAGGAACAGGCGTTCGCCATGACGAGCGCACTACCTGGGGCTTGCCTGACCGTTGCTACACCGAGCCATGCGGCAGAGCCTCTGTCGCAGATACTCCTCCATCGTGTCACGGAATGTACGGAGCCAACAGCTGCAATGTTCAACTGCTTCACAAAGCGAGCACAGAATGGCCCATACAAAAGGCGATAAATGCACATGAAAAGAAGGGATTAAGTATTCATTGTCGAGTTATTTACGCAAGGCAGAGTTCGAATCATGAGGTGCTATCCAAAAAACTGACACCGCTCTCGCAAAGAGCCACACGGATCCACGGCCGCATGACGAGATGCAGAAGCGGTGCGAGCGTTTAGTCAGCAGGTACCCGTGCGAAAGGTATCTATTTAGTGTTTGAACATCTTCACACCTCCTGTTTCATTAGCAGAAAGGTTAAAACCTATTCTTATTTTTCATACTGTGATACTGCCCAAAAAAAAGGTCCCATGGTACAGCAAGCACCCGTTTGCTGGCCCTTTCTGGTGACAGCTTTTGCATTCAGATTCTGTAACTGAAGATAAAACGTGAAAATGCTTCGGGAGCTATCGATGATACTCCTTTGAAATCAGTATGAAGCCAACACCAGGGCTCTACATCAACAGCTTACGGAACCACTAACTCTGGGGGTTAGCTCTGTCCTGCAAATACCGATTGCTCAATGCCGTGTCACATGGCTGTGCTTGTGTTAGGGATCTGGTGTTTTACACACATGTTTAGATAGCCGTTCAACGACGCCTGCCCCTCTCTAAAAAAATACACCATGTTTATGTGCCGCTGATTTAATCAGCTCTCTAGATATTTCAGTCAAATTAAATTTCTCTGCTGGCTGTGTCACACGTGATGGATTATCCCGAGAAATGCGTCGCATGCGTATGCATCGTGCTGCACGCCAGCGCCCCAGCGGCATGACTCATCCTGTTGCACTGTGTCACGCACGTTTCGATCGCATGGCGTGACAAACAACACGTACACCTCCTCCAAGGACAAGCAGGAACACTTCCAAATCCCTTGCACAAAATCCCACTCGCCCCCCAGGTCCACATCACATCTCCATCGAGCTAATTTCCCGCAATCCTACCTCGGTACATTTGTTGGGAGGCTAGAAATTTTTAGTCATTGATTTTTCTTGCAAAATCAGTTTCTATTTATTTTAAAGGGATGGTATTGTAGTTGACTGGTTCGCCTCAAGATCCAATTGAGATGAATGAAATGTCTACATTTGATCGTATATCAAGATTTGACTGCACTCAACCTCAAGGGCTTCAGAGTACGGGGGGTATAATGAGAGAGGGAAAGGGTGGGGTTTTTTTAGTTTGCAAGGACATCGTAGGGTAAAAGGCACCAAGGCAGTATTCGGGGCAGCAAGTTTTCCCAGTGGTAACGCAAGCGCATCGCAGCAAGAAACCCTGGGTTTGATTCCTGACTCGGGCGCCTCTCTCTGTGAAGTGTTAAACTGTTAAAGTGGAGTTTGTATGTCGTCCCAGTTATTCTGAATGGGTTTTCAGCATCTTTATTTAAACTGGAGGACAGACCTCCAGTCTTGATCCGGGTCGTCCAGTTTTCCCTCCCACAGCTAAACACACACACACACACAATGTAACCGCTATTGGCAAAAACACATCCCAATGCTGAGACATTACCAGCAAATTATATCAAATGAGATTCCACAACACAGAGCAGCAACACGCCCCCCCTCCCCCCCCCCCCCCCGACTGCGAAACGACTTCCAGGCCATGTCAGTGAAATGCAGCGCAATCCTTCGTGATCGCCTAGCGTTGCAAAAAATGGCGCAAATAGCAGGATATATGGAATTCGTTTCAATATCTGGCCTGGCATCAGATTGGAACACGGTGAAAATGTTAACAATTTGGGCTGTTGTGGTCCCATTGACAGATGCATTTGTGAATTCAGAAGCGAAGCATAACGGTCACAATAGCAATAGAAACCCCACATGCTTGAGGTAAATAATAATAATACACTATTAATTACTTAATCACTCAAGAAAGACTCTCTTTCAAGAGGGTCCTGCATTGGGATATATGGCCCATGCCACTGACAAAGATTGTTTTAGCTGTGGAGGACAGAGGAAGCCCTCGAGGAGATTAATGCAGGACAGGGAAAGAACAACACAGAAATGTGCCTTCGTCAGGCAGCGAACCCAGGGGCTTCTTGCTGTGAGGCACACGTGTTACTCCTGTGGCACACACTGCCGCCCGGTACATGGCTCCTGCTGACCTGAGATCTCCCTCTGGCTCATCCTGACCTGAGGTCTCCCTCTGGCTCCTCCTGACCTGAGGTCTCCCTCTGGCTCCTCCTGAGCTGAAGTCTCACTCTGGCTGCTCCTGATCTGAGGTCTCCCTCTGGCTCCTGCTGACCTGAGGTCTCCCTCTGGCTCCTCCTGACCTGAGGTCTCACTCTGGCTCCTCCTGATCTGAGGTCTCCCTCTGGCTCCTCCTGACCTGAGGTCTCTCTCTGGCTCCTCCTGAGCTGAAGTCTCACTCTGGCTCCTCCTGATCTGAGGTATCGCTCTGGCTCCTCCTGATCTGAGGTCTCACTCTGGCTCCTCCTGATCTGAGGTCTCCCTCTGGCTCCTCCTGACCTGAGGTCTCTCTCTGGCTCCTCCTGAGCTGAAGTCTCACTCTGGCTCCTCCTGAGCTGAAGTCTCACTCTGGCTCCTCCTGATCTGAGGTCTCGCTCTGGCTCCTCCTGACCTGAGGTCTCACTCTGGCTCCTCCTGAGCTGAAGTCTCACTCTGGCTCCTCCTGAGCTGAAGTCTCACTCTGGCTCCTCCTGACCTGAGGTCTCCCTCTGGCTCCTCCTGATCTGAGGTCTCCCTCTGGCTCCTCCTGATCTGAGGTCTCCCTCTGGCTCCTCCTGATCTGAGGTCTCACTCTGGCTCCTCCTGACCTGAGGTCTCCCTCTGGCTCATCCTGACCTGAAGTCTCTCTCTGGCTCCTCTTGACCTGAAGTCTCTCTCTGGCTCCTCTTGACCTGAAGTCTCTCTCTGGCTCTTCTTGACCTGAAGTCTCCCTCTGGCTCCTCCTGATCTGAAGTCTCCCTCTGGCTTCTCCTGAGCTGAAGTCTCCCTCTGACTCCTCTTGACCTGAAGTCTCACTCTGGTTCCTCCTAAGCTGTTTATAAAAGGAATACCAAGTGCCCAGCTTTGGCATCATGGCTCTCCGACCAAAAAATCCATAATGATTACGCACAGTAATTACTCGCAACAACTGTAATCCAATATTGAGCGGGCAAATTATTAAAAGATTTTTGAGAAAAATTTGTATTTGCCTTGGAATGCGTGACAAAAATAACTTTGAGTCGCAGCAAGAAAGCGAGAGGAATTATTTACCTGTAGGCACAGCAAAATGATCAACACCGTTGTGCATGCCCAAAGCAATTTTCTCCTCCAAGCCAAAATAGAGCCAGAGTTATCAGAAAGGTCTTAATAATGGATAAAATGCTTTTATGGTCTAGAAAAAAACATAAATGCCGAGTGAAATATCGAATCGAAGATATTTTAGGTTTATAATCAGGTCCAATTTAATCAATAGCCAATTTAATCATCATTGCTGCTCAAGCGAGCGGAGTGCAGTGTTCATTAATTTCACAAAAATCAATAACCATCAGAGGGTGAAGTGACGAGACATTTGTTGCTTGTCAAAAAAAAACATCATTTGTTTCTGGCCAGGAAACCCACTCATGTGATTTTAGTTTCTCATAGAGGGGAGAATCCCCCCCACCCCCCGGAATGTCCCCGTCGGTCAGACATACTCACACACTCATAATCACTCACTCACATACTCACTCACACAACAGCAACCGCCATTCGCCACTAAGTGGCGGTGACGTCACCACGACGCTTGTGCCAGGCTACGTGCACGTTGAGGCCACGTGAATGTCGAACACCCGCTGCATTTCACTTGGGTTGGGAGATCATCTCTGCCCGGTGCCTTTCCTGGTCTCAGACTCTGGATCGCCTTCAGTACTTCCTCAACAGATGGCACCTTAGCCAGCCACTCATAGGGGATGACTTCTTCTTCCAATATTTGTGGCACCGCAGCCTCAGCAGGGTCATCCCCACTTTGTCCCACAATGTTTTCCAGGCTGAGGGATTTCCCCTCCCCCAGGACCTCACAGAAATGCTCAGAAAATTTGCAAACCTGTTCCTGGGGGTGAGAGATTGGATCACTGTTCTTTATCCCTAATGACGGTAATAGGTGTGGCGCTGCAGGTTACTTTTTGATGGAGTTAAAGAGCGATTTATGGTCGCGGGCCATTGAGGCAGACTCCATCTCCTCAGCAACCTGTGACTACCACCCATCCTTGCAGCGCCTCACGGCTCTCCGAACCTCCGAACAAAGGCTGCGGTAAGCCTCCTCATTCTCTGACGTGGGATGCTGTAGACGATGAGAGTGGGCCTGTCACTTTTTCTCAGCCAGCCTGGACACCTCCTCTGTCAGCCAGGGTCTCTGGGGAGGTCTGGACCATGTACCCAAAGCCGCCATTGCAGCTGCATGAGCCACAGTCCTAAACCTCGCCAATTTCCCCTCGACATTAGGAGGAGTGGGTGACGATGCCAACCCCATCTGCAAGCGATGATGAAATTCTTGCTTAAAACTTTCATCAGCTAGCTGAGACCGTGCCAATTTGGGTTTGAATGGGGTCCTGGGTGTCCACCCACCACCGGAGTGGAAGAATGGCAGGCGCATCTTACAGATAACAAGTCGATGGTCAGTGGGCAGATCAGCTCCACGGTAGGTCCTGGTGTCAAGGACATGGGCCCGCGTCCGCTTTCCGTCACTATGTAGTCCAACAGATGTTCTTGCTTGGACCCGGCATACATCCATGATGTTGTGTGGATGCGCCGATGCCGGAACAGTGTGTTGGTAATTACAAGCCCATAAACTGCACAAAAATCTAGCAGCCTCCTACAATTGTTATTTAACTGATCTGGCCCATGCCTTCCAATCACTCCAGACCAGGTGCCAGCATCATGACCAACTCGGGCATTGAAGTCGCCCAACAAGATGACTCTATATTCTTAGGTTTTTTCGGTAAAGTCACGTAGGTAGCAGAGGTATGTGGATGACACTTTCGTCATCTGGCCACATGGCCTCCCAGCATTGAACCACTTCTTGGACCACATCAATTCCAGACACCCATCCATCAGATTCACCATGGAAGTGGAGAAAGATGGTAAACTACCATTCTTGGATATTCTGTTTGAGAGGAGACCTGACGGATCCTTGGGACATTCTGTCTACAGGAAAGCCACCCACACAGATTCCTACTTGAAACCGGATTCCCACCACCACCCATCTCAAAAGAATTCTCTCATCAAAACGCTATACCACAGAGCCCATGGCATTTCTGACCAACACCACCTGACCGGTGAATTAAGACATGTACATCGGGCCCTCAGGATGAACGGATACTCTGACTGCACCATCCGCCAAGCTGTTTCTCCCACCATACAGATACAGCCACATGAAACTCCGACCAAAACTATCACGTTACCATACATAGCAGGCGTGACCAAAAAGATCTCCAAAATTCTAAACAAACATAAGATCCAAGTCCGATTCAGTACAGTGCATAAAATCCGTGATCTGATTCCATCTGTGAAGGATATCGTTCCTGACTTACAATATCCTGGTGTCTACAAATTGAGTTGCAGTTGTGGTGATTGCTACATTGGAGAAACGAAACGTCATGTTTCTGATCGTGTCCGCGAGCACAAGTCAGATCTGAAACACGGCAGAACTGATTCTTCGGCCGTTGCCGATCATTGCTACAACTCTGTGGGCTCTCATGAAATTGTCTTTTCCGAGACCAAGGTGCTCTGCAAACCTCCTGGCTACCATCAAAGGTTTGTACAACCAGCCATACAAATATACAAACACAGACATAATTTCAACCGTGATGATGGTTACAAACTGAGTAATCATTGGAAAGATGTGATTAACCATGCAAAAAAGATTTAACTACACTTATTTGGACCATCTTATTTGACAGACAACTATTACAGGTTATTGATAGACAGCCAGTTTTGTTTTACCAGGTTTAGTTTTTTCTTTCTTTTCTTACACTTTTGTTATGTAGGCTAGGCGTAGTCACAAACCGCACCTCTCCATAACAAAGGCTCAGTCTTTTGTTATGCAGTCTATTCTTAGTCTTAAGCCTCACCTTACCATATTAATAAAAAGTGTGCCGTACTTGGCCCTTCCCCTCTTCAACCATTATATATACGGAGTGGTAGCTCTTGTGTTCTCTCATTTACGTGATACAGCTGTCGTGGCTGTGACGGTTCCACCTGAAGACGGAAGCTTGTGTTGCCTCCGAAACGTCGTGATTTTTATTTTATTTAACTTTTATTAATTTAAATTTATTACCTACGTGACTTTACCGAAAAAACCTAAGAATATGAATCCTTGCAGTCACGAAAGCTTCAAATCTAAGAGGACTCTATCCCGAAGGGGCCACTTTAGCTAGCACCTGTGTGACAGAAGGTCATAAAAGGCATCTGCCGCAATCCCTCCACGGATGTTCGTCTTCGGTGGGGGCATAAGTAACTACGACCACCACTCCTCACCTCTGGTTGATGGGAAGGTGAGCCCAAAGTAGCCTGGGGCTTACAGCTTCCCACAACTCACCACCACGCTCCCACGCCCCCTTCATTCTTTTGTTCAGAAGAAGAGCCACTCCATGTTGTTTGGCAGTCTCCTGCCCCGAGTAGAGGACTGTCCACCCCTCATGGTGGCAGGAGCCAGAGCCAGTCCACCGAACCTCCTGAATACCACAGAGATCCAGGCGGTACTGGTCCAGCTCCCGACAGAGGAGTGGCAGCCTCTCCTCCGCAGTGGCCACACGAAGTGGTTTTTTGTTGTTTCTGGAGGAGCTTCGAGGGTAAGGATTCAGTCTCCTGGCTCCGCCAAATGGGGGTTGGCTCACTCACACACACTTACTCACTTACACACACTTACTCACACACTCACTCACACTCACACACTCACTTACTTACACACACTCACACACTCACATACTCACTAACACACTTACACACACTCACTCACTTACACACTCACACACTCACTTACACACACTCACTCACTTACACACTCACACACTCACTAACACACTCAGTCACACGCTCACTTACACACACTCACTCACACGCTCACTTACACACACACTCACTAACACAACTCTCTGCGTCTCCATCCTCCACATCAAGTGCCACCTTCACAATTCGGCCACCAAATAATTAAAAGCTGAGGCTCTCTCTATAGAATCGAGAAATAGTTATATCAAACTAAACATTTTTTTTGTCGTTTATGTTTGGATTAACATTTAAAGAAGCACATCTACTGTTAGACCATTAGGACTGCAGTAAGATATGTGCGTAAACAAAAATAATTCAATACAAAATTACCCGCGCAATGCGTCGTCTGACCACAGAACCCTCTTCCCATAACGTAATAGTGATTGTGTATGTGTGGGTGTGTACCTGTCTGTTCGTCTGTGTGGGGGTGTGTGGCGAGCGGTTAGCGCATTGCACCACGAACCCGGCCACCCGAGTTCGATTCCCGCTCATAGCCAATACCGGTGACGGTTATCTGAACCGGTCCTGGGTCTCCCCTAGATTGACTCTGCCTAAAATGAGTACCTGGTGCGGTGTGTAATAACATCGCCACTAAAGGAGGCCCGGGCGTGGTGCTGGCAACTCACCCCCTCGTGTGCCGTGCCGGCCTTGACATGTGCAGCTCGCTAACAGCACTTGCCCCAAAAGTCTGTTAAGACTATACGGGGGGTTTTTGTCTTTGTGGTGCGCGTTACTGTCCACGAGACGAGACAGCATCCACAGTGACGGTGAGGATTGATCTTCGGTGCTTGACCACGCTTGGTGTTGTCGAAACGAGTAAGTGCATGGTGCGATTTGTGTCTTGAAAGAACGCCATCCAGGAGAAGGGTGAGAGATCAACTCTCGGGAGAGAAATCAAAGTGACTTTTTGCTCTTTTTGAACCTCATCCCCAATCTAACACAGAGAGAGGGAGGGGACCTACCTATACACATCTTGCAGTTCACCAGCATTGGTTGAAGCAAGCCTGACTCTGCTGACGAGACACAATGAATGCTCAAACCGGTCCTGAGTTTGCGTGTGTCGGACAAAATGCGAATGAAATAACACGCTCCCAGGTGGCCGTGTGGCTGACGTGGAGGGACAACCGTGGGAGCGAGGGATAGTGCCTTGCCTTATTTTGTGCACACTGACGCCGGCGATTATTCTACCAAACCTGCGGCCTGCGGATGCCGGGTTCCCGGTGCCACACGACTCTTTGGTGAAGCTTCGAGCTCGGGGGACCCTCGTCCCGTCGCGGGGACGCGCCGGGACGTGCTGGGACGTGACGCCGCGGTGCCGGGCTGCGAAAAAATCCGGGACGGGGTTTTTGCTAAACCTCGGCGAAGCACTTCACCCGTACCTTTCTTCTCCTTCTTCTCCTTCTCTTCCTCCTCCCCGCCGGCGCCCAGCAGCGTGAAGATGATACCCGTCTGGGAGTTGATGCCGATGGCCGTGACGAGCATCCGTCCGGAGCCCTCCATCACGTGGGTCCCTGGACACACGCGGAGCAGAGGAGCGCACGAGCGCGCACGCGGCTAAACACGGCTGGACCGCCGCGTCTGGTTCTTCGGTCGATGCCAGTGGCTCACAAAAGGGGGTGGGGCATGTGGTGCTGCAGGATTTACATTTTTGTTTCAACGACAGTTTCTGAGCACAGGGCCCAAAGGGCCAAAAACGTCAAGCGGCCGGCAAGAAAGAGCACGATTAAAGATTTAACAGAAACGAGCTTAACGCGTTTATTGAAGCGAGCGAGTTCACCATTATCATTATTGTTGTTATTTTTATCATATGAGCTTGGGAGAAGAAAAGAGACGACGGGAGGAAACTGCAGAGTGGAGCCACGCGAGGGAAGGAGCGAGACGCGTCGTGACCTGCGGGGCGGTGGGCGCGAGCGGCATGCGGGCGACACGACGACGCAGAGACGCGGCAAACCTGAGAGGAGCATGGGGTCGCGGTCAATGGTTTTGCGCACGTGGTCCGACTCGCCCGTCAAGGAGCTCTCGTCGATCTTGAGGTCGTTGCTCTGGATGAGCACACCGTCGGCCGGGAGTAGGTCCCCTGCAGACAGAACACGCGGACGCTCGCGTCACGACTCTTAACTCGCCCGATGCTCCTTCTTGCGTACGGCTTAGGGATTAGCAACTTCAAGATCTGTATGCAAGTTAAAAGGTCACAAAGCAGCTTCAGGTGAGGATCCATCTGCTGCTGCTACTACTGCCATCGCTGAGTGCGTGACGTCGGCAAGTGGTTCATAACGTCCGCCGTGGTCTTGGTCAGCGACTCCACAGTCGCACTCCGGGGCTCCCCTTGAATTTGCACGACAGCTTTGTCGGGTGGTGGAAGTTTAATGATACGACATTTTTGGCACAAAACAGCTACCATGTGGCGCAACCCAAAAACGAATACGGATCATCAAGATCGTCAAGATATTGCCGCGATAAATAATGCAATGGGCGGTGCGTGGAAAGAGCAAACAGTTACCAGTGACAAAAAACCACCAATATTACACGAGGGGTCCGAAAAGCACGAAAATGCTGAACATGGGTCAGCACGCATGCAACTTTGTAAAATAAGCACCGGGAAATGCGCAACACAATTGGAGTCTTGAGATCCTTTGAGGGGGCCGCGTGAAGCCCCCCGCTGGCATTCACATCTGTGGCGCTCGGCGGAGCGCGGCATGGATACCCAATCGAGCGACTAACCGTATTTGACCTGCGCGATGTCCCCGACCACGATCTCGGCCACGGGTATCTGGATGACCTGGCCACCTCGGATCACCGAAAATTTCTGCTCCTGCTCGATGCGGCTCTGCAGCCCACGGAATTGCTTCTCCTTGCTCCAGTCGTTGAAGGCGGTGACCACCACCACGCAGATGACGGACAGCAGGATGGCGGCCCCCTCGATCCAGCCGGCCTCTGCCTCGCCCTCGTCCTCCACGCCGCCTGCCGCGCTGCCACACACTGCACAAAGAGCAGCAACAACGACAAGGGGGGGTCGCACCACGTCACCGCGCGTCATCAAGCGTTCCTTCACCACCCTCGTCACCGTCACATGGGCTGCAGCCGTTCCCCATGTCCACGCTCGTCGTCATCAACCGCGATCAATCCATTGCTGAAGGCCTCCCCAAGCCTCTGCCAACTCACACCACCCTGCGATGCAACGATGCAGCCAGCACCTGCACGTGAATTATTTCATCGCTCCATCTCCTCAGCGGACGCTCTCTCGGACGCGTTTCATTCCTTGGCCATCGGTCATCGTCCCTTCTAGAGGTGACCTGCACAAGCGCACTCGCCTTTTCTTCACAATTTGAATGATGTCATTCACCTGCGTGCGTTCCCTAATCACATTTCCCTCTGCCTGTCTCTCATTGTAATTCTGAATAGAGGTAGTCCTCTACTTACGATGGAGATGCGTTACGACGACCCCATCGTAAGTCAAAAATATCGTAAGTCGAAGATGGCCTGGCCTACCCAGGAGTCTTAAAGAATGGTGATAATTTAGCAAACCAGACCAATTTACAGTACCGTACTGTATAAACTATATACTGTATGTATTTATTAATTACAATACTATATTGCACAGCGTCCCAACGTACAGTATCGTACCTCGTACGCTGCTGCGTTTGCCTGCCGCGTGAAATTTAAAATATTTAACAATTTTGTCGTATCGCTATCGCCATCGTAGGATCGAAATATCGTAACTCAGGGACCATCTGTATACATTGCTTGATGCTTCTCGGAGCACTCTTGCATTTTTGTTCGATATTTTTCGTGAGTGACCGTGTTTCTGAACAACTTGTCATGGCGGGCAGTACGCACCGATTGCAAAACTCTCCTCTCTAGGCACATCGCTTGAGTTCCATTCTCATGACCAAGCTCAGATTTCCAAAAACACTCCCACTCCGCCTCTATAATTGGTCGTGTTAATTCTGGCCCCGCCGGAGGCCGTCATCGTTATGATCCCAAAAAACGGAACGAGGCTTCAAGCACGCCCATCGAAACATTTCCGCACGGAGCCCCACGTACAGTTACGGCGAAATCACTGAGCTGTGTCGCTCTTTTTCAGAAGCGACCTAACCACAAATGATAGCTCAACGAAGTGGCTCGTCACTTGAAAAGTTACAGCAGTCAAACACTCTAAACGCGTGATGTTGATTCTAAATCTGAGGGGAAAAACCGGAGGGCCCGGAAAAAGAATCCACGCGACCACGGGGAGATAACACTGCAAACTCCAAATATACAAGCGTCCGGGTCAGGAACGAACCCACGACCTCCCGCATACCAGGCAAGGTAGTCAACATCTCGCAGGGTCCGGGATTGAACCCACGACCTCCTGCATACCAGGCGAGGTAGTTAAAATCTCGCAGGGTCCGGGATTGAACCCACGCCCTCCTGCATACCAGGCGAGGTAGTTAACATCTCGCCACCACGAGGCGATGTGAAAACATGACGAAGCAGCGCTTCATGTTCCCGCTCGCGAAGCTGGGGGCCGCCCGGGTGGCTACTGGCGGCCGTGGAGCCCCCCTCCTCCCAGACCCCCCCCTCCCAGGCCCCCCCCTCCGAGGACCCCTCCCCCCCCCACCGCCCCACTCACTGACCTTCATTGTCACCCCCGGGGGGGTGGTAGAAGGAGAGGCCCAGCGAGATGAGAGCCGCCACCTCCAGGATGATGAGCGTCACGTCCTGCAGGGCCTCCCACACTAACTGCAGGAAGGTCTTGGCTTTCTTGGGAGGGATGAAGTTCTGGCCGAACACCGATATCCTGATGTCCAGGTCCGAGGAACTCCCGCTCAGCCCTGCGGAGGGGGGGGGGGGGAGAAGATGGTGTGGCGACGTCACCCACTGGGGACTGCAGGGGTGGAGGGACGCGCCAGCTGGGCGACGCCGACGCAGTGCCCGGCGGCACGGCCCGTAGGCGCTTGCCGCTCACAAGCACGACGCACGACGGACATTGGCGGCTTTTGTCTGATTGTTTGAAGCAAAGTCGCTCAGCCCAAAGTGCCAAGCGGCCAGCAACAAACGGCACCTTCAAAGCGTTTAATGCACAAGAGGCGACACGTTTACTGAATTGAGCGGGGTTACTTTTATCAATATGATTATAAGAGCTTGGGGAAAACAGGCGATGAAGGGGGAGGGGATTCCAGAATGAAGCGGCGCGAGGGAAGAAGCAGAGAGACAAGTGAGGTGACCTGTTGTGTGGTGAGTGGGTGAGTGAAAGGGTGGGTGAGTAAGTGAAGTGAGTGGGTGGATGAATAAGTGGGTGAGTGAGTAGAGTGAGTGGGAGAGTGGAGTAAGTGGGTGAGTGAGTGAGTGGGTGAGTGGAGTGAGTGAGTGGGTGAGTTGTTGTGACCTGTAGTGGCGGTGGTTAAACAATCTGCTAGAGGAGTCCAACCACGGTAGTAGCGAGAGAAGAGTGAACACGAGGTGACTGGGTACAGGTGGGCAAGTGACTGGAGGGAATTAGCGCTGGATCATCAATCATCCTGACCGTTGCTTTTCTCTGAATTCTATCCAGTGCAGTGGGGTAGGGACTGGGTGCACCACTTCAGAAATGACAGCAGCAGCAGCAGGATTCCAACACCACACAAAATGTGGGCTCTGTGTGGCAGAATTAATTGTTCGGAGTTAAAGAGGATTTGGCATGGAACAAAAAACCAAGCTTGTTCGATGCCTCCTAAGCCAGATGAATAACACGACCATTCCATGACAGCCCAGATGAGGTTGTTGCGCCAAAGCAGATGAATGATTTTACTATGGCTAAGAATACCGTTGTTAAATATATATGTGGATTTTCAAATCTTAGGTGATGTTATCTTTTCCTGGGGTCTCTTTACCACCTTGACTGGGGGCAGGGTGACGCTCATGTGGCGCGCTCCGCGATGACCCAGCATGAAGAGGGCGCGACTCGTCGTCATCATCATCGCCGCCATCGTCATCGTCGTCATCATCTCGTGATGCCCACTCCACCCAGCTGCGTTTTCACAGCCGTGACCAAAAAGTCTGCGCTGGCCCGCGGTGACGGCCGGCACTGCGGGCCCCTGCGGACGGACCTGCTCTCTCGGCGGACAGCAACCACGGCTCCGTCCCATCGAGCGCTCACAGAATCAGAATCTTTATTTAGACTGGAGGGGGAAATCCGATGAGCTAGCAAGCTCTTTTTCACAGATGTCCAGTCGGGGCACGGGGCAGAAGGCTCGCTCCTCAAGGCGGATCCGGGGCCAAGCCGTGCCAGGCCCAACCCCCTGCTGTAACTTCACGTTACATAAACAGTTTTATGAGTAACTTGTCTTAGACAACTTTTCTTTCTGAAAATGTTTGTATTAGATTTAATATTTAGTTATATTTGTCCGGCAATTTCACGTTCTTCCGTAACACGATTGTTTTTGCTCTGATTTCAATTTGATTAATTGCTGTTCTTAGTTTTTTGTTGTTGCTTTTGTCATTGTGGTGACCAAGGTTCACTCCTTCAGATGAGGCCCTACCCTGGCCCGTTGAGAGTTCTCATCTAGTCAAACAAAATCAACCTGAAACTTAACATTGTCTGCTGTCTGTGCATTGTCAGGAAAATAAT
The DNA here is from genome assembly GCF_015708825.2 of Lethenteron reissneri. Classification (NCBI taxonomy): domain Eukaryota; kingdom Metazoa; phylum Chordata; class Hyperoartia; order Petromyzontiformes; family Petromyzontidae; genus Lethenteron; species Lethenteron reissneri. The sequence goes on from NC_083816.1 coordinate 689,845, forward strand.
TTTTATTCATTTTCAGTATTTTTTTAAAATCTGAATTCTGCGTTGGCTCCAGCTGTAGAGCAGACAACAAATGTGCCACGTGGGAAAAGATTTATTACCATCAGGGGTGCTTTCCTGCCAGTGTTCTCACTGTGACAGCATTGGGGTCACCACTTGTCCAGATTTGACCCAAGCAGTCTGGGAGTTGGCATCTCTGCGTTTGGGAGGTAGAAAATTTATTTGTACCGAGATCAGGTCCGTGGTATTGTGTACGAAGTTTATTTCTGTCAACTGCACAGTTTTGATTTATCTGGGCCGACTTGAGAAATATGTTGCAGGCCAGATTCGTTGACAGCAGCGCGTGTGGCACCGTCAGGATCGAGCGAATTCCTGCAGTGACACGCTCGGGGCCCTGTCCGCCACAATCATCGCCAGGCCCTCTCGGTGCCTAGCGTGTCTCAAATCTTTCGCGCCACTCTGAAACCTTTCATGGGCAGTGTTTGTCTTTTTTTCTTTCGTTCAAAGCACCATTTCACAAGTTCCTTCGTGAATTCCTCCTCCGAGCCGGACAGATTTTTCGCACACCCGGAGGATGAATGCCATCGACGGAAACGTCTCAAGGCCGGCGATGGAGCCATGTAATGGCTGCCGGATACAGTGCATCACTTTCACCTTGATCCGGCATTCCTTGGCCGAACTGCACAAGATACGCGTGGCAGCCGATAAAGGGGTTCATTTTCATCGTTAACCATTTTGTTTACGCTATCGCGTCCACAATCGCTGGCTAAACTACGGACATCCGTAGGTTGCCGCAGTGGAGAGGATGAGCCTTGCAGCGCAGCTCGCGAGCTGTCAAGAGCACAGCGTATGCAAAGCGCGGCTCCCGCGGACATCGCGCACTGTTACTGCACGTGACCTAATTGACCATAAAAAACCTGATCACCCCCCCCACCCCTAACACCTCTTAGCCGCACCTGAGGGCGAAGTGATGAAATGGGCAGGCGACGTTCATCTCGCTCGCAAATCTGTGGGAGCGAGGAGTTAAGTCCGGGGTATGTTCGTGGGTTAGATCGCGTAAATATAAAAACGTCGTTAGACCCGCCACCACCCGACGTAGCCAATTGGTGAAGGTTTTTCACGTAAACGAAATGCGCCGATGAGTCACTAGTTCAACACTAACCGGTTGTGTGTTGAAGAGTAAAAACCCCGCAACCATTTACAATGAGAGTAACGAGACGTTTCTCCACCCAACACACTACGGTCACCCGGGGTCGTCCGCCTACACCGCTGGGGATTGCCGCTGGACGGCTCCTGGGGGATCGTTTCCAAGTGGCAGTTCCAAGGTGTAGACGCGGGGGGGGGTCGGGGGAGGGGAAGGGAGGGGGGGGTGGGCAAATGGCGGCAATAGCCTTCCCCCCGAGATCAGGAATATTTTATTGATATTTACCCAAGCAGATACAGTGAACGTGTTTTTATTATTAATGTTAGGGCCCTATTCAAGTACCTTGACATTTGGGGACCGCCACCCCCATCTCCCCCCTGGGAAGTTTATAGATCCACGGCTAATTGCCTCCAGTTTTTGTACTCGACTCAGAGTCCAATACACACCCCAGGCAACAGCTCCTTTAAACTCCTCCAATAGATTAACATGTTCTTAGACACCGAGACTGGACACTGGGGCTTCAGATGAGCTTCCTAACAAGGATGTTTAAGGCAGAGGACATAGATTCAACTCAATTAGTTATTTTTATTTTACCAGGTAAGGCCCACTGAGCTGTGTAGCTCTTTTTCAGAAGCGACCTGGTCATCACACATGATAGCCCAACGAAGTGGCTTATCATCACGTGGAAATGTATAGAAGCCAAATACTCTAAATGTGCGATGTTGATTCTAAATGTTGAGTAAAAAATTGAAAGACCTAACGAAAAATCAATGCAACCACGGGGAGAGAGAGTGAGACACACAAACTCCAAATATACAGCAGGCGTCAGGGTCGGGATCGAACCCACAACCTCCTGTATACCAGGCGAGTTAGTTGACATCTCGCTACGTGTTACTGTGCAGCTAGTAGATGACTTTGCAAACTTCGGCTGGGGGGGGAGGAGGGGGAGTGGTGCTGCACAAAGGAGGTCCACGAGGTTGTATTCAATGAGCAGGGCTGAGCTTTTCATGGACAAACAAAAACACTCTGCAAGAGCAGAGAAGACGGCATTAGTGATAAGATGCCGACGTTTGAGGGCATGGGTAATTGGCCGTGTTATATAAGAGCCAGTTGCATAAACCCGTGAGCTGCGTGTGAGTGTTTCCGTAAAGCCATGAAGGTGGAATCCTGTGGGATCGGCAATGTGGCAAGACAAAGTCTCTGCTGAGAAACCGGCGTCTCCTGTCCCAAGCCTCTCCGGGACAAAGTGACCATTCTCATCGCTGGGCGTTTGTGTTGCATCAGCGTCCTGATTCACCCCCCAACCTCCAATTGGCATGGCTGGCTACGTACGGTGCGAAAGAAGTTCAACATACATACAGACACGGATACGTGACGCCAAGCAAAGTGGGAGACAAAATATTGCATCGGAGCCTAACGTCAACCCCTCAACTTCATCATCAAAATCATAAGCTATGCTCTATCCACTGCTGGATGAAAGCCTACCCCGCATCCCTCACGTGTCCGTGATGTTACGATCGATGTCGCTGCCGCACGTGAGCCGATCATCTCATCGTTCCATTCGACGGTGGTCATCCACGCTGGGCCTGTCCCTTCTCGTGGTGGCAGGAGTTTGTATCGCGTACGACGCGAGGGCGACTGTCTTCCCTCCGCCTTGCTCTCTTCCACGACCCCCCGACCCAGCGGTTGGGCCACTCTGACGGCCTCTGAGACGCAGGCCGTGTGCCGTGGTGGCCTGCGCGGGGGGGGGGGGGGGGGGCTACAGACCAGGGCCATTTCACCCTGAACCATAGTCTCTCCACTGCTGGCCACGTCGTGTGCCCAATACTAGGATATGAAAAACGAACGACCGTGGGTCGCAGTGCACGGGAACAAGTTACGATGGCACGGGCTGGGAGATGGAGGCGATAACTGAAACCACGAAGAGGCCGATGCGTTGGAAATCCACACGAATTCGAAATGTAAGTTTTGATTTTAATCAATGAATCACTGTTGCCGAGCTCATACACATTACATTGGTAATATTACCACCCTCCTCACACGCGTGGGGTGTTTTTTTGGGTTGTCCGGTTTCCTCTCACTGTGTGTAAGCTCTCATTCATGGAGTTGGCCAAACATCCTAACGTAGGACCTCAGAGCTTATACAAATGTCGGCGCCGGTTCTGGCTGCTCCTCTGAATAATTCTCTCTCTCTGAGAGTGAAACAAAATGGCACGACTCCCCGACTCCACGACTCCGCGACTCCCCGACTCCCCAACTCCATAAGTCCGTGACTTTGTGACTCCACAACTCCCCGACTCCACGACTCCCCGACTCCGCGACTCCCCAACTCCATAAGTCCGTGACTTTGTGACTCCACAACTCCCCGACTCCGCGACTCCCCAACTCCATAAGTCCGTGACTTTGTGACTCCACGACTCCCCGACTCCGCGACTCCCCAACTCCATAAGTCCGTGACTTTGTGACTCCACGACTCCCCAACTCTGTTACTCCCCAACTCCGTGACTCCCTGACTCTGGGACTCTCCAACTCTGTGGCTCACGATCACCCTGCGGCTCCCTGCGCGAGGCGGCCAGCACGGGAAGTCGGCAGAGACGGGAGGTCTCCAGAACGTGTAACCTGTGTGTGTGTTGTACCCCTTGTGTGTGTGGGCAGTGCCGTGGAGGGAGGGCCAATTTAGATTGGCCATTCTCCTCATGGCGTTTGTAACCACCAGCGGCCAAATGGGGTCTCTGGACGGGTGCGAGGTGCTGGTAACCCCTCCACCTTCAATTAATTACCACCAAACCACTATTCAAAATTATAATTAATAAGCTTGTGCCGAAGGCCCCGGGGGGACAGGCGTCTATAATATCTCCTGGCCAAACCCCATTTGGCGGAGCCAGGAGACTGAATCCTTACCCTCGGGGCTCCTCCAGAAACAACAAAAAACCACTACGTGTGGCCACGTAGAATGTTCGAATGCTCACTGCGGAGGAGAGGCTGTCACTCCTCTGTTGGAAGCTGGACCGGTACCGCCTGGTATCTCTGTGGTATTCTGGAGGTCCGGTGGACCGGCTCTGGCTCCTGAAACCATGAGGGGTGGACAGTCCTCTTCTCGGGGAGACTGCCAAACAACAGGGAGTGGCTCTTCTTCTGAACAAAAGAACGAAGGGGACGTGGGAGCGTGGCGGTGAGTTGTGGAAAGCTGTAAACCCCAGGCTACTTTTGGCTCGCCTTCCCATCAACCAGAGGTAAGGAGTGGTGGTCATGGTAACGTATGCCCCCACGGAAGACGAACATCCGTGGAGGGATGCAGGCAAGGCCGATGAGTCAGATGCCTTCTATGACCTCCTGTCATAGGTGCTAGCTAAAGTGGCCCCTCGGGATAGAGTCATCTTGTTGGGCGACTTCAATGCCCGAGTTGGTCATGATGCTGGCACCTGGTCTGGAGTGATTGGAAGGCATGGGCCAGATCATCTCAATAACAACGGCAAGAGGCTGCTCGATTTTTGTGCAGTCCATGGGCTTATAATGACCAATACGCTGTTCTGGAATCAGCGCATCCACACATCATGGATGTATGCCGTGTCCAAGCAAGAACATCTGTTGGACTACATAGTGACGGAACAGCGGATGTGGGCCCATGTCCTTGACACCAGGACCTACCACGGAGCTGATCTGCCCACTGACCATCGACTTGTCATCTGTAATATGCGCCTGCCATACTTTCACTCCGGTGGTGGGTGTACACCCAGGACCCCATTCAAACCCAAAGTGGCATGGTCTCAGCTAGCTGATGAAAGTTTTAATCGAGAATTTCATCATTGCTTGCGGCTGGGGTTGGCATCGTCACCCACTCCTCCTGATGTCGAGGTGAAATGGGTGAGGTTTAGGACTGTGGCTCATGCAGCTGCAATGGCGGCTTTGGGTACACGGTCCAGACCTCCCCAGAGACCCTGGCTGACAGAGGAGGTGTCCAGGCTGGCTGAGAAAAAGCGACAGGCCCACTCTCATCGGCTACAGCATCCCACGTCAGAGAATGAGGAGGGTTACCGCAGCCTTCGTTCGGAGGTTCGGAGAGCCGTGAAGCGCTGCAAGGATGGGTGGTGGTCGCGGGTTGCTGAGAAAATGGAGTCTGCCTCAATGGCCCGCGATCACAAATCACTCTTTAACTCCATAAAAAAGTAACCTGCAGCGCCACACCTATTACCATCATTAGGAGAAAGAACAGTGATCCATTCTCTTACCCCCAGGAACAGGTTTGCAAATTTTCGGAGCATTTCTGTGAGGTCCTGGGAGAGGGGAAATCCCTCAGCCTAAAAAACATTGTGGGACAAAGTGGGGATGACCCTGCTGAGGCTGCGGTGCCCCAAATATTGGAAGAAGAAGTCACCCCCATGTGAGTGGCTGGCTGAGGTGCCATCTGTTGAGGAAGTACTGAAGGCGATCCGGAGTCTGAGACCAGGAAAGGCACCGGGCAGATATGATCTCCCAAGCGAAATGCTGAGGGAGGGTGCTGTTTGTGCACAGACTCCCCTACATGACATCATAACAACAGTCTGGACCACTGGACGGGTTCCGCAGGATTGGAAGGATGCCCTGGTGGTCCCCCTCTTTAAGAAGGGGGATCGCACAGACTGTAACAACTACAGGGGCATCTCACTCCTCAGTGTGCCGGGAAAGGTCCTGGCAAGGATTATTCAACATCGTCTTGCTAGGCATGCTGAGGAGAGGCTTGCGGAGCCCCAATGCGGTTTCAGAAAAGGGTGGTCCTGCACAGATGCCATATTTTCTGTCTGTCTGCTACAGCAGAGGTGTAGGGAATTCCCACAAGACCTACATATCTGCTTTATTGACCTGGTCAAGGCCTATGATACCATCAGTAGGCCTAGGCTCGGTTGACTCGTCGTGCTTTCGGAGTCCCTGACCCTCTGCTCACGATCATTAAGGACCTTCATGATGGTGAGCGGGCCCGGATAAAACTACGTGGCTGGGAGTCGGAGCCATTCCCTGTTCACCTTGGGGTGCAACAGGGATGTCCTCTGGCAATGGTAGGCTGATCAATGCCCGGGTGCAGTCAACAGATGGCTCCCTATTGCTCAACCACGTTACGTATGCTGATGATCTCGTAATTGCTGCTCACTCAGAGGAGGAGTTGGAGACACTGCTGCTGAACCGGGAGCTTGCCACTACGAGATGCGGCCTTACCATCAGCCCCACCAAAACGAAGCACCTGCCTGGGTATTTTGTACCATCGGACACTCCACCCCAACAACTCCCAATCGGTGATGGGGCAGTTGTGGAGAGAGTGGAGAATTTCCCATACTTGGGCAGTGTGCTCATGACCGGCTCCGGTTTAACAGCAGAGGTCTCACTCTGAATCAGTCGAGTGGCATTATCCTCTCATCGGTCGCGTAACGCTGTGTGGAAGCTACCTGGTCTTTCGCTCCGCACAAAGCTTCAGGTCTTCTCGGCCAAAGTCGTTCCCTCCCTTTTCTACGCTTGCGAAACATGGACCCCCCTAATGTAACATCTTCGCCGGTTAGAAACATTTAGGCTGGCTTGCCTACGATCCATCCTGGGTTTAACCAGGCTGGATTGTGTGAGGAGCTCACAAATCCTTGATAGATCTGAACAAAGTCCCATCGGTGAGCTCCTCCGGCAGGCAAGGCTGCATTGGCTGGGGCATGTATCCTGCATGCCTGGCCACCGCATACCTAATTAGCTTTTGGTCGGCTGGATAGAAGGGGCTAAACGGGCACGGCACGGGCTAGAGAAGAGATGGAGTGATGTGGTACAAAAGGACGTGGAGCTGAGTGGACTTGCCGATGACTGGTACCAGCGGTGTCAAGATCGGCCTCAGTGGAGGAGGCTCGTGAAGGACGCCACTGGGCAGTTGGAGGCAGTCGCCCTCCAACAACAACGGAGGGCAGAGGATCGACGCTCACAACAACGAGCGGAGCACCGGGTGACTAAAACACAGCAAGTTGGCACAGTAGGGGGCAACACACACACACAGGGGGTACAACACACACACAGTGGGTACACCCACACACACAGTGGGTACAACACACACACACAGGGGGTACAACACACACAGTGGGTACACACACACACAGTGGGTACACACACACACAGTGGGTACAACACACACACAGGGGGTACACACACACACAGAGTACAACACACACACACACACAGTGGGTACAACACACACACACACAGTAGGTACAACACACACACAGGGGGTACACACACACAGTGGGTACAACACACACACAGTGGGTACAACACACACATAGTGGGTACACACACACACACAGTGGGTACACACACACACAGGGGTACACACACACACAGGGGCACACACACACACAGGGGTAAAACACACACACAGTGGGTACAACACACACACAGTGGGTATCACACACACACAGGGGGTACACACACAGGGGCACACACACACACAGGGGTAAAACACACACACAGTGGGTACAACACACACAGGGGCACACACACACAGGGGCACACACACACAGGGGTAAAACACACACACAGGGGTAAAACACACACACAGGGGTACACACACACACACAGGGGCACACACACACACAGGGGTAAAACACACACACAGTGGGTACAACACACACACAGTGGGTACAACACACACACAGTGGGTATCACACACACACAGGGGGTACACACACAGGGGTACACACACACAGGGGGTACCACACCGGTCCTGGGCCTACTCTAGGTCGACTCAGCCTCAAATTAGTACCTAGTACAGTACGTAAACACATCGCCACAAGGGAGACAAAGGCGGCCGAGCGTGGTGCTGGCCACCCATCCCCTCGTGTACCGTTCGGGCCTTCATAGGTGCTTGCTAACATCACTTGCCACGACAGTCTGTTAAGGCTACAAGGGGGATCTTTGTCTCTGTCCCCCTGTGTATTTTGTGCAGCAGATGGGGATTTGCCTGAGCGCAGCGCTACATTGTGAAATGTGCCACGGCTCTCTGGACATGCCGTGAAAATTGTGCTACGTCTACTTGGCGAGTTGAATAAAAAAGCAGGCCCATGACCCGAGGAGACCGTAGCAGGGGCTTGATTATTGGTCAAGAGTACGGTGACTAAAATAGCTTCCATTGGAGCGGCCCGCTTCGACTCTCCCTCTGCCTCCACGTGTGAGATCTCCGTGCGTGAGATTCGCCGGGCGTGAGACACACCGAGCGTAAGACAGGCTGCGTAAGACGGGCTGCCTGTAAGACACGCCACGTCTAAGACGTGTGGCATGTAAGACACCTCTGCATGTAAGACCTCCACGTCGAAGACACTCTGCACTAATCCAGTAATCATCCCGAACAACTTGCAAGGCCCTTTTCAGCAATCCTCGCAAATCTGCTTACGTAACAAACAATAGCAATAATCGTGAAACGGTGTGCTCAGGGTGGCACACTTTGTGTGGGTCAGCTTATAAACATTATCCGTCACCCAGCCGTCCCTGCAGATATATAAACACAGACACAACTTCAACTGAGAGGATGGGTACAAACTGAGCAATCATTGGAAGGACGTTATTAACCAGGTAAAGTCTTAACTGACTGTGATTTTTCCAACCTACCTGCCTATGTCAGCTGTTATTTCATGCTAATCTGTCACATTAACATAGCCACTTCCGTGCCCTCGTCCAGGAGGCCGCTCTCCTCCTATCTTACAGCTGCATGCTAATTTGTCACGTTAACATCACTAGCCCCGGCCACTTCTTTATGACCCTTGGGCTACACCTATTTCAAACCTTTTAAAACAGTCTGCCTCAGCAGCAAATCATGCTTTCACACCAGATGACGGACGCTTGTGTTGCGCCCGAAACGTCGTGATTTATTTTATACCTACGTGACTTTACCGAAAAAACCAAAGAGTATGGGTTCCTGCAGTCACGAAAGCCTCAAATCAAAATTGTTTACCACTTTCTAAATTAGGATTCTGATGACCTAATCTAAACCACCTGACTGCAATATCCCATGACAGAAGCAGGACTACAGCATCTCTGGCACAGACAAGTAGCATTTAATAACTATAACTTCTTACTATGAAAGGGAAGAAAAAAACACGTGTGGATTCCATGACGCCTTGCAACATGCTTTTGAGCTCGAAACTATATTTTACAAATGTAATGGCTGCACGTGACCCGCTATAACACATGGATCAGAGTCATGGAAATTAACGGGGAAAACGGAATGCGTTGCAGCGAATGGAAAGCGCTCAGAGAATTTGAAAGTGCTCAAGAGATGCACGTTGGGAATTACGCCGCGCCGGTCGGCCTGGGTTGGTGAGGGGAGAGAAACTGGGATAGGTGCACATATCACTCACCACTGACGCTAGCCTGGGAATCAAACTTAGATTAGGCTGGGAATCAAACTCAGGTCGCCGGGTTCAAAGCGGCGGGCGCGAACCGCCACCCCGCCGCCCACGGCAGGCATTGACAGAGACAAAAATAGGACAATGCTCCCAGTAACCTTTGGATATGAAGAGGAAGACAAAGTGAGAGGGATACGATGAAAGGAAAAGGTCCGCCGTATTAAAGCGGCCATGCCACCAATGCGACGCGCCAGTTCGAGTCGGTGGATGAATGGGGCGCTGCAGGCGCCCGCGCGTGCTGCGGGGCTCCGCTCATTGGTTCCGCAGCTGCGCGAGGACGCGTGACGTCCCTCTGGCGGTGGATGATTACGCGTGGGAGGTTTTATCGCTGTGTGAGACACCGCTCTGTCGATGCTACACCGATGGAGCCATTGTGCGGTTAGGAATGTATTGTGCGGGCAGTCTCCGCATTGCCTTCCATTCTTGTTGTAAGATATATATTTTTATATTCTTATAGACGGGTTCACGTAAAGATTAACTGCATAGCGTGGAGGTGGGGGCTGCAGATGCTTATGAGCAGTGGGTCAAAAGGTCTGGGCAGATTGGCTATTGGGGGCCATCCATTTAGTATGTACGCATGGAGGGGGGAGGGGGGGTTAACCCAAATGCGTACACTTGCGTATGGGGGGTCTACTGACAATGTACATATGCATATGAAACGGGGGGAGGGGGTGAAGCCGCGATAATAATTTCTCTACATTGGCCTTCAAATGAGTTAAATAGTCTGGCGGTGGACTATCTGTTTGCTTAAACACGTTAATATAATTTCATTCCTTGATCGTTTCTACGTGGATTAAATATCGGACGTTCTATAGGATTCGGGGTGGGGGGGGGTGCGTCAAGCGTATGTATGCAAGTGGGGGGGGGGGGGGGGCGTAAAAAGTACACGTGCGTACAGGGAGGGGGGGCTGTACTAAATGGATGGCCCCTTGTCACTAATTCTTAGCGCCAATCCTCACTTCCACCACCCCACTCAGCATCCAGCTCTGCAACTGTCAGGCCAACGATGCTGGAAAAAAAATGGCAAAAGTGTGCATTTCTAAATACCAAAAATAATTCACCGCGTGGTATTGCCACAGTGTGACAACGTGATCTACGCATACACTCGACTGACGTTTCTAACAGCAGCGTAGCCTTCAGAGCAAAGAGAGAGGGCAGAGGGATGGAGCAACGCGGATTGAAATCACACTTTAACCCCTGGTGCCCTGAGAACACGCCGTCCGTTTTCAGTTGACAAATGAACATTTTTTCTCCAAGTGACAGGTGACGATCGTTTTCATTCCTAGACACTGAGTACTGCGGTCGGCTAAAACACTAAATCCGTCTGAACGTGCAATCTGATTTAAACGAAAAGTAACGTTTGTGGACGCGACTGCAGGTCGGGCCGCACGGGAGATCCGACGGTGTTCGTGGTCACGGGTGAGAGGCCCCGAGCTAAACGAGCCGCTCGCTGTGCGAGGCCGCCTCCTGCGGTCGTTTAGCATTCGACGAGGTGTGAACATAGCTGTGTCTTCCTCAATCACGTGAGCATTCACAATTTGCCGTGAGTTACGCTTTGTAAAGTCTGAGGTAATTGAAAATGTGTGCCACATTAGTTAGTGCTTCCACGTAGATTAGGCACCCAAATTTGACGAGGCACCAAATGCGCTTTTGCAAACTCTCTGGTTCTTTTGGTAAAGTCAGATCGATAGAAAAAATTACAAAAGAAAACACGACGTTTCAGTCTCAACACAAGCGTCCGTCTTCAGGTGAGAAAATGATCTGCTGTTGTGGCTTCATTTAGGCAAGGGAGGGGGGGAAGTGGGGGGGGGGGGATTTTTGTCGAGTGGTGGCTGCAGAAAATTCACGGGGGAGAGGGGGGGGAGGGTTTGTGGTGTGCAGGGACGAGTGGGGCTGGAGAAATTAGCATGTCAATGAGCTTGAATTAGTATTCTTAGGTTTTTTCGGTTAAGTCACGTAAGTAAAACATCAAAATAAAATAAAAATAAAAAATAAAAAATCACGACGTTTCGGAGGCAACACAAGTCTCCGTCATCAGGTGGGACCGTCACAGCCGGATTAGCTGCATCAAGTGATCATGTGTATCAGGCCTCCCCCTCTCTGTCTAATGCGTTGGCGTTGTGCAACACCAACAGCACCCATGCCATCGTGCATTCTTTGGCCCCGCCCCTCCTCCCCCTCCCGTTGCGTTGTGCAACACCAACAGCGTCCACGCCGACGTGCAGTCTTTTGGCCCCCCCCCCCCTCCCCCTCCCGATGCGTTCCATTCATTGGCTACCACATTCTGATGAGCCCCCCCCCTCTCCTCCCCCTCAACTTGCCTTTTTAAGGGATTACATCTTGAATCATTGCCTCACTTGATGCAGCTAATCCGGCTGTGACGGTCCCACCTGATGACGGAGACTTGTGTTGCCTCCGAAACGTCGTGATTTTTTATTTTTTATTTTTATTTTATTTTGATGTTTTACTTACGTGACTTAACCGAAAAAACCTAAGAATATGAATCTTTGCAGTCACGAAAGCTTCAAATCTTGAATTAGTAACCGGAAACCAAGACAACACGGGTGGGTGAGTGTAAATCATAGCAGTTAAAACTTAACGTGGTTTATCACGTCCTTCCAATTATTGATTTCTCAATCTGAATCCATCTTCTCGATTAACGTTTTGTCTGTGTTTGTATATCTGGATGGCTTCATGAACAAATCTCTGATGGTCGCCCGAGGGTGCAGAGCACCTTGGTATCGGAGAAAACAATGTCATGTGTGCCCATAGCGTTGAAACAATGATCCGTCACTGCCGAGGTGTTGGTTCTGCCGTGTTTCAAATCCGCTTTGTGTTCGCGAACCCGGTCTGAGGCATGTCGCTTCGTTTCACCAATGTAACTGCTGCCGCAGACTACAATTCAGATTATAGACACCAGGATGGTGGGAGACAGGCTTTAGATAGGAATCCGTGTGGGTGGCTTTCCTATAAACAGTGTCCCAACGAGCCATCAGGTCTCTTCTCGATCAAAACATCCAGGAATGGTAGCTTGCCATCATTTTCCACTTCCATGGTGAATTTGATAGATGGGTGTATGGAATTGATGTGGTTGATCCCAACGCTGACACCTGTATATTTGGAGTTTGCGTGTCTCTCTCCCCGTGGTCGTGTGGATTTTTCTCCAGGTCCTCCAGTTTTCCCTCCACATTTAGAATCAACGTGCGTTCACAGCATTTGGCTGCAATAAATTTCCACACAACGATGATAAGCCGCTTCGCTGAGCTGTCATTTGTGATTGCCAGATCGCTCAGCACATGCGATATTAGTTTAGGCCGATGCAGCCTCTCGCACGGTGTACTCAGTGACACCTGCACCGTGCGCTCCTCCTTCAAATAAGGGATTCTTTAACGCGCGTGCATACGCTAATCGAATTGGCGCTAATTAAAGCCGACCAAAATATCCCACCGTATTGCAGCGCACGGGTGTCTGACACATTGTTTTAATGTGTTCTGAAGAGATGCCTTATTGCACCGGCGCTATTCTTTCCCACCGAGGTCAGAGCTGTGTCGCCCACTCGAGGTGCCTCGTGCCGTCACAGGAGGGGACGCTGCGCCGTGGAAGCGCCGTAGCGTTCCTCCAGCCACGCCGGGAGAGATTGCACGCGTGATGAGTCACGCGTACGGAACAAGACTCCGGCAGAGGGCAATTAACACAATGCAAGTACAATATCATTCATACCATTTAATAGTTGTTCAACGTTTTCTTTCTTTATGAAATACAACTCCCCCAATGTGGCTTAAATTAAGTCGCCTGATTTAGATTTTTGTTGATAACGAACGCTCCCCCCCACTTCCCCCCTTTAATTTCTTCTTTTAATTCTCATGCAATAACACCAATTAGCGCACGCAAACACCTGAGCTTTATTTGGCCTGGTTCATTAAAGAACAGTGACTGTGGCAAAGCGTTTGCGTCATTGTAATGAGGTTTATTTTTAATACACTTGCAAGCGTTTACTTCCCGCGCCGATAGCGTGCGGACCGGCGAGCACCGAAGGGCGACTTCCGCTCGTGAGTGCAGCTTACGGCAGGGGTGGCATGGACGGCGCAATGCCTAGTCGTCTTTGTCTCTCCCCTTAGCGATGCAATCGGTTTGACATCCTCAGCAGAATTCCTCTGAACAACAGCCCAGTTACGTGACCCAGCAAGGCGTCTTGGTTAAGGTGCCTATTATTATAATTATTACTGCACAGCAAGTCAACCTCAGTAATACCCTCGTCTGGTTCAGATACACACACTGCCAATTGCATGTACATTTGAATGGCCCTAATTTCAATTCCACTGCCGGATGATGGCCTCCCCAAGCCGTGCGGGTCATTGAGGGTTATTTTACTAAACCTCGCCACGATGGTCAGTGTGTGATGGTGAAGATAGGGAACATAGACGTTGGAGCATAGTGCAGTACAACAATATATTTTACTTCTTCTTTCGTATGGCATTTTGGCCATAGTGCAGCACAACAATATATTTTACTTCTTCCTTCGTATGGCATTTTGGCTATTACAACAGATTACAAATTGATGTTGACATTTGATATCCATTCGACTGCTTCCGGAGTAGGTGCGTGGATTTTTTACGGATTGCCGTTGAATGATCCGATTGGGTGATCGTTCACGATGTGTCTTACATGGCCCGAGATGTCGCACCACCACCAAAGTCACAAGGTACCCATGCAGCCAATAACACCCGTTGTTTATGCTAGGTCACCCATCCAAACACTGGCGCCACTTTGGACACCAACTTTTAGCCACTTCGGCCACGGCAACGTTGCGATGTGCAGCGCCCTGACCAGCGTGCCAGCGCTCGGCACAGCTGTACTCACACGGCAAAATCACACGTGTGTGTGCCCGTGCAAGGCGTGTCCACGGCTACCCTGGTCTGGTGCAATATCTGGGAAGGGGTACAGTTGTAGATCATTTGGACGTGACAGTAAAGCTGCCTAACGTCCGGGCGGTCCACACGCACAAAGGACAGGACGCGGTGTAATCGCCGCACACCGCAAAGGGCTACCGATCGGTCATTCTGCAATAACCACACATCGCTTGGGGGAGGGGAAAAAAACCTAGCATATCAACGAACACCTTTCACGGGACGATAACCTCCACGGCTGCGCTTGTTTGAATTTACAGTGTTCATCCTTGACTGCGTCGTCTGTCCTCCCAATCTCTTCCCTGGAATATCTCTCACTTCCCATACCTGTCCTGTGTTCATCCCTCACATCATCTCCATGACAGAGATAAGGCGGCGCACTCCACACTTCACTTGGCAACTCTATCACGTACGCCGTGCAATCCCAGCTCCTTACGTGCGTACGCATGCGTGTGTGATATTCTCGCTAACAGCACTTCTTGCCCCAACAGTCTGATAAGGCTATACAGGGGATCTTTATCTTTGACATTCTCTACTTGTCCAGCACACAGGTCCCCCTTGCAAATGAGACTCATCCTGATCCCTTGAGTTCCCACCGGATAAACAAAATGCACTCGATGTGCACGTGACATGCTGGAAACTGGTGCCACGTCTCCAACACCACTGGGAAGCGTGGCTCTACCCCAACAGCACTGGGACAGCCGTGAACCATGCCAGGGTGAGCATCAGTGCCCAGGCTCCACGAGCCGCCCACCACCCTCTAGCCTCCACAGCCAGCGTGGGGGGGGGGGGGGGGGGTCAGGAATTAAAAATAAAAACGTTAAACACATTGTTGGGTTAGTTTCGGCTATTTAAGTTCGAACCACTCTTTGTAATTTTATGGCGTGCGAGTTTAACACGAGCGCCACTGGACAGTCGAACTGCGCCACCGACCTCGCGGGCGGCGCTGGCACCGCGACGTTGTTGTGAGGCTCGGGGTGAATGTGCTCCACCCCCTGCGTCGCGTCGAGCGCCCGGCCAGCATGCACGCCCGTGGTGGTGGTGGTGGGAACGCAGCGCGAAGTGGCCGGCACGCCACGCCGCCACACACACCGCGCTGCACTTTCGGGTGCGCTCCTGCGGCCGTCTGGAACGCTCTTCCTTCTGATATTAGGAAGCCACTGGAGCTATGCACTTTTACATCTAGATTTAAAAACTAATTTCTTTAAAACGGCTTTTTGTCTGTTAGTCTGTTGTCCTTCCCCCGCACCTCCGATTAGCACGGTTGGCTAAGTACGGTGCGAAAGAAGTGAGCATGGCGTACACGAACGAGTAGGCCGAGAGAAACGTCACGGAGATGAAATGAGGGCTGAACAGAGGGCAGGCGAGAAAAAAGTGACAGATACGCGGCACAGGATGTGGCAGTCTCTCTCTGTGCTCTGCGACATCCCCGCCTGGAGGAACGTTTGTCTTCTACGTTTTGCCTCGTTTGGAAGTAGGAACTTTGGCGAACCTTCGACGCTCAAAAGTAGCGCTGCATGGACACAGGCATGAATCTTCCTTCAAAAAATATCCCGAGGCGGAAGATTCCTGCTGGATGCAACTGCGTTTGCAAACGTGATTTGTAACTTAGATCCTTACCCATGTATCGATAGTTACATTTTAATGTGCGTTGTTGTCTTGATGTGGTCTGGGACCGTTCTTGCTGTTGTTTTGCTGCCTTGCCCAAGCATGGGAATTGGTGTACTTATGCAATTTGAACGTATACTCTTATAGAATAAAACATTTCACCTGAGGACAATTGCTTGTGTTGCGATCGAAACGTCGTGACTTTTTTTTCTATCTACGTGACTTTACCGAAAGACCCAAAGAGTATGAATTCCTGCAGTCACGAAAGCTTTAAGTCAAGATTCAATTTGAACTTACATACCTCATCGATTGTATGTTAGTTTTAGACATTTGCGTACTTCCCCTATACTTTGCATCCCTGATATTTTTGTATCGTTTGTTGTTGTAACTTTCTGACCTGCCACCGAATGGACATTTCTCCAGGGATAGATAAAGATTCTGATCCTAAAAGACTCTGAGGCGATTTCCAAAACGCCGACGAATGTCACCGACTCAGGGCCACTTTCAACCAGAATCACCGGAGCACGCCGATAGATCGGAGCTGCTCCTCGCTCACCAACTCGGCCACTCGCACGGCGGGCAGGAAGGGGGCAGGAAGGGGGGGGCCGCCCCCGTCCCATCGAGCCATGAGGGCGAGACGACGACGAGAGACGCGCGGCAGCACATTACAAGTGACAGATTAAGATAATCGGATTGCCGAGGCAGAAACGGGTAACAGTGCGTAATCTGATTACCCTTATTTAGTACGCACAGGTCGATCGCTCTGGATGATAACTTTTATTTTATAGATTTAAAAATGTTTCCAAACACAATTAAGTGTGCGGGAGGGGGGAACAAACGAGTCAGCAGTTTGGATTAAAAGTGAGGTGAGCAGCCGCCAATGCACACGCAGCACTGTACAGGAGCCGAAAAACATGATCTAAGTGTACAAAGCAGAAGTGCTGTTCAGCCCAAGATTACAACCAACACACACGCTAATTTAAAGGAAATCGAGCAATGCCATTATGTTGCTTTGAAAATACCGAAGACACGATTATATTAGATTAGTTCTAAAAGTGGAGGCGCCGGAGGCTCCGAGGTCAGAGCGCTGAGCCGGCACTGCTGAGCTTCCACTTCCAATCCGGGTTTGTAACGCAGTCAGTCATTCAACTGCGCCCCTCCAGCATAGCTCGTTGGCTAGGCCCAGCCACCAATCATTAATTGCACGCAAGACATCACACATTTGCTTTTCACTTGATTGGACTAAGTATGTAGATTGGACGAGATTGCGAACATCGGTTTGTCACGCAACAACCGCGGAGCAGAGTGAGTGGAAGAGAGAGCTCCCTCAATGTGGCTATGCGGGAGATTCTGTTTGTGAGAAGCCTCTCGCGAAAAAGCCTTCCCTGTAGGCCCATTCTCTGACACCTGGGGTACGCTTGTGTGAGGGAATTCCAAAAGGATTCTTCATCTCATAACACGATGCCGATAGCATGACTAAAACACACTGTGGGGGGGGGGGGAGAATCTGTACACTAAAGTAAATATTATTTCAAAAACCTCAATATCAGAAATCAGAGACTAATTAATTTTAAGTGTAACCCTCCCGGCACTGCATGAACAACGTCAATGCTGAAACGTCGTCTTCGCCCAGAGCTTCCGACATCCCCGAGAATTCCCTGACACTAGCAGCGGCAATAAGTGTGGACTCCCCCTGCTGTCCCCACTAGATAAAGTGATTCACAGAAAACAAGGGCACATTAGCCCAATCCCACAACCTAAACGATGAACACACACAGAAGGCCCCTGCTCCGCGACAGCGTCCGCTGCCGAGCATTCACCACGCTGGGGTGTGGGGCACCGTGGAAATGCTTGCCGCTCCCCTCCTCCATCGAGGGGTGTTCAGCCACAGCCAATGCTGCCACAGCCAACATCACAGTCCACGCCACAGTCAATCGCATAGCCAAAGCTGCCATAGCCATCACTGCCACAGCCTACGCTAAAGTCAATGCCACGTTGCCTCTCTGCACGATAGCCCCCGGCCCTCCTGCCTCAACCAAAAAATGGTGACTTAAAAAAACCGATCCTCCCTTCAAAAGCCCTGTCAGGACCGTATCTTGAGATCCCGTCACATTTGTACACCTGATTAGTCCAAGCCGCGTTGTATCTAATGTATAATGTATGCATGTGGAAGCATATTTTATGTATATTTAAACACTCTGAGGCACGAATCCCTCACATCTAAGAAGAGCTTATCCACAGTTCCAAGTAACCCAACATCCTCTCATCTGCAGACCCTTATAGATTTGTATATATGAAAAAGAAAAAAACTTAACAAGAAACTAAGGAATAACCATACACCACAAAGGAGTATTCCAGTCCTAAATCGCTCAAACTTTTGACGACGATGATTGTACCTGATGAAGCCGCTTCAAAGCGACCCTCATTCTGATCTCCGGAGCCGTTACAATCGCAGACGTCGGATCCGCAACAGGCGGCACCGCTCCCTCATTGGCTCACTAAAATGTTCGCTGCACTGCCTCTACCCGTGTCGTCACACGTGACTTCACTTGTGTTCATGCTGTCCGCTGTAGGAACATGGCAGTAGGCAAGTGATACATTTTTACGATGTGAGGATCTGCGGATAGCCAACTAGGAAAGGGTGTTTGGGAATTCCGATCACGTGTGCTACCCAGCCAGCAAGCAATTTCTGGGCCTACCTCTGCAGAAGAGGCTGCTGTTGTGAACTGCAAAGGTCACAACACGGATTCACAATTACATTGATGAGACACTGTCAAAACCTTTCCGGAGTGTTCTTGTGTCGAACAAATTGTTAGAGCGAGCCTGACCTTGCCGATGGCGTACCGAATGTCGACACACATCCGGTATTTGCTTGTGCTGCACCAACACCGCTGAGATTATTCGCTCTGAAAAATGCAGTGCGGCTGACGGGAAGAGGAAAAAAAGCTTCCATATTTTTTCACGTGGAGGGCCAAATATGCGGAGGTGTATTGA
Source organism: Lethenteron reissneri (assembly GCF_015708825.2). Taxonomy (NCBI): domain Eukaryota; kingdom Metazoa; phylum Chordata; class Hyperoartia; order Petromyzontiformes; family Petromyzontidae; genus Lethenteron; species Lethenteron reissneri. Next base: position 708,897 of record NC_083816.1, read on the forward strand.
CTGCTTATTTATGTTGTGACGACAAAATGCAGATAAAAATGTTCGGCATAAAAAAAATGACCCTAAAACGCAAATGTGCGTGATTTGAACAGGAAAAAAACAGAGCCAGGATGAATCTAAAGAACGCTTGAGGCTCCCGAGCTAGTGGACAAAAAACGTCATGGGTGTCAAAGCAAGACTACATACAAGGAAATAGAAGATTGGGCTTGAATGAAAGCAAACGATGACACAACTTGCTTGGAATTTAAATCATTAAATGGCGAAGTCAGGGCCAGCGATCCTGCCATGGTGTAACGGTTTATCGCACTGGACATGCAATCCAGGGGTCACCGGTTTGATCCTATCTCCTCGCGCCACAGGGGACAAGTTTCGTACATCCCCGTCACTTCCTCTGTCCAGCCGGCGGCACGGATGGGTTCGCCACGGTGAGTCGATCGGCAGGTCCCGTCTGGTGGGCTAAAGAAGCATGGGTAGCCTCATCTCTTCCGAGAAGCCTGGCTAGACGAGGAAGAGTAGGCCAAATACACCTCTACTTATTTACGTTGAACTTATTTGGCACCGCACGAAGCTAACTGCGCTTATCGGGAGGGGGGGAGTTCCCTGGAGCCCCCCTCTAAGGGAGCCCCCCCCCCATCGTCCAGCCAGCAGCGGCGCCAGAGAGCGATTTCAGGTGGGAAACCTTTCTGTCAGCGCCTTCGAGGGCCAGCGCCCGCTACCACAGGCAAACAACTGGCGGCACTCGCCACGAGCCAGGCAGAGCGCCCGGGGCTCCACCGCCCACCCTCCCCACCACTCCTCACCTTCAGTGGGCGAGGTCTTGAGCCTTTTGCAGAGGCCGTAGACGTCGCCGTAGGAGTCCTGCAGCTTGCACAGCGCTTCGGCCCCACGCAGCTCCATGAGGCCCCGCAGCTCTGGCAGGGAGCACCCGAAATCGCTGTCGTGGTTCGCCTCCGAGCGAGGGCTCTTGGGCAGAAAATCCACCGTGCTGTTCGCCATGTCTCCCATCGTTCCGCCGTCCCGTGTCCCGGGAGGGAACCACGATTTTTGTTTCGTCGCAGGAAGGAGATTGGGACCAATTGAGAGCGGATTCCGAAATTTCCCTAAGCAGCGTCAGGTGTCAACATTGTAAAAATAAACACTTGGGAAAGTGTCAAATTTTACTAATGTTATGTTTCCAACAAAACAGGGATCAGTTAGCTTTTTATATTATTAAATGTGATTTTAAAAGATATTTGTGGCTATCCGAAAGGGGGCAGTCAGGTGGGGCCTATTCACAACCGGATTCCTGACAAGCACGACTCCATCTGCAGGGGAGAGCAAACACTGTCGATCCGCCACAGTGGCTGCCCCGACGCCGAACAGTTCCAGAAGAAATCCAAGACGCCTGGCTCCTCACAGCTGGCAGACGCTCGGCGCATAATTCCATACATGGCCTCCATCCATGTCGCCGGTGTCCGCGGTTGCTTTGTCGCTCGCTTCCCCAGCAGTGTCAGCCGGAAGTGGTCCCTGCGATCGACAGTGAGGGAAAGGGTGGCGGAGCGCCATTGTTGGAACGACAACAAGGAGGACGGAAAGCGATCAACCTTCGCTTCAAAAACCCGGCCGTGCGAAGCAGCAAGTCTGACGAGGATGCATTTATAGCATTCGAAAATTTGTACTCTCAGACTAATAGAGGCCATTACAACGTCCAAAATATCAATAAATTGTCGCGACATATTAGGTGCAGCATTATTTATTTATATATTTTTTATTTATGACGCGGCTCGGCCGCCCCACACCATGCATGGGGGGGGGGGGAAGGCAGCGATCCCACGATCCGTTATGGAATCCAGCAAGCCCCAACCTTTAACCCACAGCCATGGCCACCGTCCTTCACAAACCTGCGCTGACCAACGACTGACACTGCATGGGGAGGCTTTCGACCAACCAGTCGATCGGAAAAAGAACTGTGAATTATTTATTGATCACGGTGTGATGAGTATATACGCCGTGCAATAAAGGCTGCACACAAATGCAAAGCACACCATGTACGGCATGTGTGTGTTTACACTCTGCAAAGGACGTCGTTATGACTTGATGTAATAATGCATCTCAAATGCTGAGCTCCATTCAAATTAGTAGAGCGCGATGAGGGCCCCTTGTAGGGACCGGCTCGGAGGCACGTATGGTTCCACATTTATTTACAATTTGCACGTGGGTGTATAATTTGCACGTGGGTGTATAATTCAATGCAGTCCGAATTTTGAGGGAGACTCCGCTTTGATTTGTGGGCTTTTACAGAACCCAGCCAAATGAGGTTAAGATGCGCATTTTACTCTGCTCACTACACGATGGCCCCATTTGCTGTTGCAGGCTGATGCCAGGCGGGGGGGGGGGGGGGGGGTTCCTGCGTTGGTGCCGTGTTTCTCTTCACCCAAGGCCTGGCCTCTTTGCTCGGTCCCAACAAACGGCCCCCTCTCGCTCGCAGACCAGCCACTGCTCCCCCCCCCACCCCCACGTCGGTTTCATGAATGCCACGCTCAATCAAAAAAATGCTTGCACCGCTCGTCAGGACTCAGACGTAGTTTGTGGTAAGCAGGTTGAGAAACTCGAGAGACCAGGGCGAGTCTCGTCCGCAAGAGTGACTGTCCTGCGTTACAAAAACGACAAAATAAATAACGTGAAGAAAACAAAACTAAGTTCAGCATTGAAGTAAATATAAATCAGAGCAAAAGCAGAATCAGTATCTATATTTAGACTGCGGGAGGAATCCGATGAGCTATGAAGCTCTTTTTCACTGATGTCCAGTGTGGGCGAGTCAAATAGAAAGCAGAGCATGTTATTTCACAATCCCTGTCGATGGCGACATGAGAGATGATTTTGAGTGAAAGCCACCTCTTATGTGTTTGTTCCTACAATAACTTGAACGCGAATGCAACGCATGAACACGTGAGCGATACGTGCCGACACGTGTGAACGCAGAAAGCACGCCTCATGACCCGTTAGTGTAAGGTGACCCACACTGGTTTTGGGCACCGCTGCTTTAAAACGCAATGCACAGTGGAACTTCTCAGATCCGCAATCATCATGGGGGTGACGCCATCGTGGATAAGCGTTTACACTTATTTCCAACTCTTTATTATGCGTCACTACTTAACGAACAATGCCTCTCGTCCGAAACAGGTGACCTGGTGACGTCGCCCAAATGCAGTGGCAGAGTAAGTGCATGCCGATTACTCCGTCGTAGCATTTGCAGGGAGTGCGCTGATAAGCCAGTAAAAAAGGTTAGTTGCGTTTTCCGTGATCAAAATACTGCGACGGTGAGCATAAGTGCCCTTTGGATGACGTGGGAACGTGCCCATTTGTAATTACAAAGGAGTACTAATATAGAAATGTGTCCGATAGAACATGTGTTGTATCGTAGACGGAGGTACTCGGAGACGGAGGTTGAGTTAGGGGCTTCCGCCAGGGTTTATTAACACTTATCACTATCCCTGGTTCCCTCTTTACCCCTTCCACTATCCCCGTTCCTCCAGTGACCCCGCTTACGTTACGGGGTCTCCCTTATATACCCTCGGAGGGGTGATGTCGCGTGCACTGCCCAGCGCGTGCGACCCCACGTCCCGTGAGGTCACCGCACCTGACAGCGCACACGACGCCACCACTCTCCACTACTCCTCTACATCACCCCCCCCCGTAAAAAAAAAACAGCCGACCCGGCTGCAATCAACCTTAGGGCAGCACGGCCCTTCAAGCAGAACAGTAACAACAAAAAAACAAAACAAATAGAGCCCGAAGGCCTCATCCGCCGGATAGCGCCGAACGGGCGCCAGGGGCTAGGCCCGCTGAACGGCCATCAGGGCCGTCACCGGAGCCGCACCCCCCTCGAGCGGGTATGCGCTGCTGGCCCGCTCCCTCGTGCGGTGTCCGCCACCCGTGCAGGTGGGCCGTCAGCGGGCAACAGGCCCACCGCCGTGGCCTCCGGTGCCTGGGGGGTCTCTGTCGGCCTCACTCGGGAGGGGCCTGGGGGCACACACACAGGTCGGACGTCACCTCCGTCAACGAGACCCGGCCGGTCAGGCACGCCGGATACATCATCAGCCGGCCGCTCCGGAATTGGGGGTGGATCCCCCAGGGTAGATGGAACATAACGTTTGAGCCGGGACGGGTGCACTATCCACTGCCTGCGACCGAATCGAATCCGGACGCATTGCGGCCGGCGGACCTCCACAACCTCCACGGGTCCCTGCCAAGGGCGATGCAATTTGGCCGATGTGCCAACGGGGACCTGGGGACAATGCAGCCACGCTTTTTGACCCGCTACCCACGGGAGGCCAGCTGCCTGGTGTTTTGGCAGCCGCTCATTAGCCGCCTGCCGGCTTGCGGAATTCTCGGCAGCGGCCTGTCGCGCCTCGCGCAGCCGGTCAAGTGCGACCTTCAAAGGGGTCGGCACCGACGACCCCTTCTTGGAGGAGCCAACGTCCATCTGGACGTGCACCGGGGGCTCCGGTTCCCTACCGTACATTAAATAAAAAGGCGAAAATCCCGTGGAGGCATGAGGGGCCAACCGATACGCCGCCAAGACCCCCGGGACGAACAGGTCCCAGTCTGACTGGGACGTGTTCACCTGGTGGCACAGCATGGACGTAAGGGTGCGGTTCAAGCGCTCTACCATCCCATCTGACTGGGGGTGGTAGGGCGAGGTGCGGATTTTCTTGGTGCCAAGGAGGTCACACACCTCCTTGAGCAACCTAGACGAGAAATTCCGCCCCTGGTCAGTCAACAATTGTTCCGGCGCGCCCTTGTCAAACACGTATCCCTGGACGAAGGCCTCGGTGATAGAAGAGGCCAACTGATCGACCAAAGGCCATGCCATGGGCCAACGTGTGAGGTACTCAACGCCCACCAAGAGGTATTTGTGGCCCCGTTGGGATGCAGGGAATGGCCCCAAAATGTCGAGCGCCACGAGCTCATTAACGCGAGAAACCCGGATGGACTGCAGCGGGGCCCGGTCCTGGACAACTGGGGCCTTCCTCCGCGCGCAGTCGTGGCAACCCTTCAAAATCAGTGCTACGTCACCCTCAACACCCGGCCAGTAATAGTCCCGCTTAAGGGTCAATAAGGTCTTGTGGTAGCCAAGGTGCATAAGCTTCTCGTGAATGGCTCGGGTTAATTTACCACGCAGGCTAGTGGGCACAACCACACAATAGCGTTCCAATTGGGCATCCCAACGCATGAGTAGTCCGTCATGCACGGCGATCGCCGGGGCAGCCGACGAAGCTAAGCTCCGGGCGTTATGTCCGACACGGCGCCGTAGCTTCAGCAGAGAGGAATCCTCCATCTGCAAGCCGGACCATACCTCCCGGGGAAGTCCAAGGCCGAAATCTGCGGTCGACGCCGCACCTGGAGGGGTGTCCGCCTCGGCCGACGCGACCAACTGGGCCGCGGCGTCCCCTGGGGCCTTGCAACGGCTAGAGCCCAGGGCGCAAGCACACCCGCCGCCTGCCGGCAATCGGGATAAACCGTCCGCATTTCCATGCTGTGTCCCCTTCCTATGGATTACATCAAAAGGGTAATCCTGGAGCACTTCGAGCCAGCGAGACAGCTGACCCGAGGGCTGACTAATCTTCAGCGAATATTGCAGGGCCGCGTGGTCGGTTCGGACCGTAAACAGCCTACCGTACAAATATGGTCTATACAACTGAACAAAATAAACTATGGCCAAAAGCTCCCTCCGGGTCACACAATATCGCTGTTCCGTCGAGGACAGAACGCGACTGCCATAGGCTACCACCCTCTCAACCCCGTCGACCACCTGGGCCAGGACAGCCCCAATTCCCGTGTCGCTGGCATCGGTATCGAGCAGGAAGGGTTTCGTAAAATCCGGGTACCCCAAGGGCGGCGCATCCGCCAAGGCCGTGCGAAGCGCCGCAAAAGCCGCCTCCTCCTCCGCGCCCCAGTGAAACCTTTGTCCTTTGGCGGAAAGGGCGTGCAGTGGCTTCGCAATTGTCGCAAAATCGCGGACAAACCGGCGATAGTACGATGCGAATCCAACGAAGCTACGCACCTCCGCGACAGATGTGGGAGTCGGCCACGTCCGGACACAAGCCGTTTTATCCGGGTCCGTGGCGACACCTGACGTGCTAACAATGTGTCCCAAATACCTCACCGATGGTTGTAGCAAGTGGCATTTCTGGGGTTTGAATTTCAAGCCAGCAGCACGCACTTTGACGAACACCGCCTCAAGGCGTTGCAAGTGCTCGCCAAACGTACGGCCAAAAACAATAACGTCATCCAAGTAGATTAGACAAGACTCCCACTGCAGCCCCGCCAAGACCATCTCCATGAGACGCTGGAAGGTGGCCGGGGCCGAATGGAGACCCATAGGAAGCCGATTGAACTCGAACAACCCCTGGGGCGTGCGGAACGCTGTTTTGGGTCTAGAGGCCTCATCCAGTGGCAATTGCCAGAAGCCGGAGAGCAAATCTAAAGTCGAAAAGAACCGCGCGCCCGAGAGGGCGTCCAAGGAATCATCCATGCGAGGCAATGGATATGCATCAGCCACCGAGATCTTGTTCAATCTACGAAAATCGACGCAGAACCGGAGACTCCCGTCCCGTTTCTTGACTAGCACAATGGGGGCACCCCAAGGGCTAGTAGATGGGGAGATGATGTCCGCCGCCAACATTTCCTCGACAGCCGAGCGGACATGATCTTTTTCCGCTGGGCTAAAGCGGTGGGAATTAAGTCGAATGGGGGCCGCGTCGCCCGTGTCTATGTGGTGGTCCAAAAGAGTAGTGCGACCCAGATCAAACTTACTTTGGCTGAACACATCGGTGAACCGTTCGATGAGGTCGCGGAGTTGCCGACGTTCCCCGAAGGACAACGAGGCATTCTCGTCGCACAACGTGGCGATCCATGATGCGTCGGGGTCCCCCGTGCGCATCACGCCCGCCACGACCCCTCCATCCGGGGCAGCGCTCTCGGGTGGAGGAGCCGGGGTTGCGTGTGCCAGGACGGCGCCGGCCGGGACTATGACCGGCAAGGGTCCCGAATTGAGGACCTGCAAAAAAAGGTCCTGGCCCCCCGACACGGCTGTCAAGGCGCCCACCAACCCCTTCGTCCTTGAAAAGTAGCTTGACGGGGACAGGAGGATACCCGTCTCCGTGGAGCCCATTTCGAGCGGTTTGCGCAACCTAAGGGGTATCAGGATTTGTGACGCCGGTGGTACGGTCACCGGCACTTTATTCAAGGCCCGTACACCGGCGACCAAGGGAGACAGGACGGTAGGTGATTGTAGGAATTGCAGCCGCCTCCCTGACGGCATTTCCACACAGCCCTGGTCAACGAGAATTCGGATGGGCATCCTAGACAAAAAGTCGGTCCCCAAGAGGCATGGCACTGCCAAGGTCCTGGAGACCAAAATCGGCCCGGCCAACTCAATCTCGTCAACCCGAACCGACGCTACAACGTGGCCCAGGATGCCCAAACTGCCGCCGTTCGCGGCGACACAAGCCCCGCGAACCGGCCTTAATGGACCCACGCTGCGGGGTAGCAGCCCAAAAATGGCCTCAGAAATAATGGTGGCCGACGCCCCCGTATCCACCAGGAGGCGAACGTGCACCCCTTGCACATATCCTGCCACCGCTGAGGAGCCGGCAGCTGCCGCCACCATCCTATGCGCAAGCGCATCCCAGTGGCGGGTCTGTCTGGGCCATTGAGGGGGTGATGACGATGGTGCACCCGACCCTTCGAGGACAACCCCATGACGATGGGCCCTAGCCCCGCTAGATGCATGAGGTGAAGGGAGCGGCCGCGCAGATGATGCGTCGCGACTCGCCTGGGGCCCCGAACCCGATGCCAAGGAGGGTCTGGGAGAAGGTGGAGTCCCTTTTCCAAAGGCCCCCGGGGCATTCCGGCAGCCCCGCTCAATGTGGCCCCGCTGACCACAGCGGAAGCAGGCCACCGTGTCCGCCTCCTGTGGACGGGAAGGTCCCGGCCGCCCCCGCTGCTCCGGACGGCGACCACCCGTCCCCCTTCCTCGACGATCGGGCATCGCCAGGGCCGCGAGGGTGTCCCCCCCGTCCGGCGCCAGGATCCCCGCACACGCCGCCATCTGAGGCCGTTGGCGGAGGGAGAGGTGCGCCTGAATGTTTTCTGCGACCGCCAAGGATGTGATCTGCCGATCATTGTTGATCGACAGAGCAATTCCTAGCTCCCTTGCCAGGTCAAGCAGCTTCCCCAAGGCCATAGAATCAAGTGCCCTGCCGTACAGGTCAGGGTATGCAGCCTGCGCCAGGGCCAGGAGCGAGCAGCGGAAGGCCAGCGGCAGTTCCCCCTCCTCCCGCCGCCGCAATGAAAACTTTAGCTGCGCGGTGGACGGCGGCTCAAAAACGTTGGCCATTTGGATATAGGCCGCCGGGAGTGTAGCCCGATTGGCCGGATGGATGGACTTGAAGGCCTGCAGAGCCCTTTCGTCCAAGCAGGTCGGAAGCGCCGGCAAGGCCTCCTCCATGGACCAGCCGACCGACATGTATGCCGCGTCGAACCGGTCCTGGAAGGCCGACCAGTCGCCCCCTTGCGCGACAAACGGCGCAACGTCGGGTAACCTGCGCTGCCATTGGCCGCGCGGCGCCGCGAGGTGTGGAAGCCAAGCGGCACCTGCGGGCCACCCAGCGGACGCGACGTGTTGCGGCGGTGGCAGCATTGCGGCTCCCGCGGGCCACGCCGAAGACGCGGAAAGGTGCGGTGGTGCTGCGGCCCCCATGGGCCACGCCGTAGGCGCAGCGAATTGTGGCTGAGTTGCGGCCCCCATGGGCCACGCCGTAGGCGCAGCGAATTGTGGCTGAGTTGCGGCCCCCATGGGCCACGCCGTAGGCGCAGCGAATTGTGGCTGAGTTGCGGCCCCCATGGGCCACGCCGTAGGCGCAGCGAATTGTGGCTGAGTTGCGGCCCCCATGGGCCACTCCGTAGGCGCAGCGAATTGTGGCTGAGTTGCGGCCCCCTTGGGCCACGCCGTAGGCGCAGCGAATTGTGGCTGAGTTGCGGCCCCCATGGGCCACGCCGTAGGCGCAGCGAATTGTGGCTGAGTTGCGGCCCCCATGGGCCACGCCGTAGACGCAGCAAAGTGTGAAGGCGCCTGCGCTTTCGCGACCCACCGGTCAGCGGCGGCGTACGAAGCCACGGCGTCGTCCCGCGACGCGGCGAGGGACCACGGCGTTGCAGCCTCAACGGGCCACGCCGAAGACGCGGCGGTGTAATTCGGGCCTGCAGCGGCCCCCGCGGCCCACCCCGCCGGCGCAGCGAGGTGCGGGACAGCGGCCGCAGCCGCGGCAACCTCTCGCGATGCGGCGAGGCACCACGGCGTTGCGGCCTCCCCGGGCCACGCCGTAGACGCGGCGGTAAAACACGGAGCCGCGGTGGCCCCCGCGGCCCTCCCCGCCGGCGCAGCGAGGTGCGGGACAGCGGCCGCAGCCACGGCAACCTCTCGCGACGCGGCGAGGCGCCACGGCGTTGCAGCCTCCATGGGCCACGCCGAAGACGCGGCAGAATAACACGCAGCTGCGGCGTCATCCATGAGAAGGGACGCAGGCACGGCGAGGTGCAGAGCCGCGGCATCGCCGGTGTCCGGCCCCGTGAGCGCAGCGACAGGTTGAGCCGCGGCAGCACCCGCGGCCCATTCCGGCGGCACAGCGATGTACGGGGCAGCAGCAGCCGCCGCTGCCCACCCCGGCGGCCCGGCGAGGACGGCACGCGCGTACTTACCCTGGGCCCCCCCGGCGGGCGCCGCTTGATGTAGAGCCGCGTCGTCGCCGGCGGCTGGTCTCGCAGGAGCGGCGTGCCGAGAAATCCCGGCCGCGTCGGTGGAGAGACGCGGCGTCGCGGTCGCCATGGCAGCCGTAGCAGCGGCCGCATATGGCTCCCGAGCCAACATGGCCGCCGCGGATTGCGTCGCAGCCAACATGGCGGCCATTTCCGGTGGAGCGGTCGCTGGGGCCCCCCCGGCGGGTGCAGCTTGATGTAGAGCCGCGTCGTCGCCGGCGGCTGGTCTCGCAGGAGCGGCGTGCCGAGAAATCCCGGCCGCGTCGGTGGAGAGACGCGGCGTCGCGGTCGCCATGGCAGCCGTAGCAGCGGCCGCATATGGCTCCCGAGCCAACATGGCCGCCGCGGATTGAGTCGCAGCCAACATGGCGGCCATTTCCGGTGGAGCGGTCGCTGGGAAAACTGCGGCGCTTTCAACGTTGGCAGTTGACAGTTGCTCCCGTCCCGCGTGCGGGGCGGTTGGCTGCGTCCGCGCCTCCACCTTGGCCAACCTGGCTGTCAGCTGCCCCACCGCCTGCAGGAGCTGCTGCAGCAGAGCTGCGGGGACGCTCTCCGTCTCTGGCGGCGGCGGTGAGCTGGCACTCCCCGCAGCCGACTCCTCCCGCTCCGGCCCGCTCGTCTCCACGGGAACCGTCACCGGGGTCCCGGGCTCCGGGGTCACTGCTGGAGCCTCCTCTCCGCCTTCGGCGCCCTCCAAGTCATGTGCCGGTGGGTTCCTACGCCGTGCGCCCGCTTTATACATGTTGGCGACGGTGTAAACTTCTGACACCAGTTGTTGTATCGTAGACGGAGGTACTCGGAGACGGAGGTTGAGTTAGGGGCTTCCGCCAGGGTTTATTAACACTTATCACTATCCCTGGTTCCCTCTTTACCCCTTCCACTATCCCCGTTCCTCCAGTGACCCCGCTTACGTTACGGGGTCTCCCTTATATACCCTCGGAGGGGTGATGTCGCGTGCACTGCCCAGCGCGTGCGACCCCACGTCCCGTGAGGTCACCGCACCTGACAGCGCACACGACGCCACCACTCTCCACTACTCCTCTACACATGTAACAAATAGTCTGTTGTCAAGTTAAAACTGCAACCCGTGTACTTCCTCGAGTAAGCTATCCTGCCACAGCCCACGGCACAGCCAACATCACAGCCAATGGCATAGCCAACGCTGCCACAGCCAACGCAGCGGCAAGCGATCAACTTCCTGGTTCACCGTAGTTTTTTTTGTTATATGGCCCAACCCGAAAATAATGTATCGACCGTAATATTGACCGCAAAAATCTAAGCATTAATATCTACTTCCTGGCGTACCAATAAACTGCGTACAAGCAAGAGCTGATATCAGACACTTAAGACTTGGATTCTGGAGAGAAAAACACATCGTATTTCACGTGTCAGCAGATTTGCAAGGACATAATCATGCTATTAACCCTCTCTGCAAACGTAGGCTTCTGTAATTGAGTTGCTGCATTTTAGCTGCAGACGCAGTGCTTTGGAATGTGAGCAGTGGCAGTGACAGTGGTTCACAATGGCCTATCATTGCAGGAGGATGTCACGCAGCCTTTAATATCCACACTGCAGCGATGGTAATGCCTCGCTGAAAATTAACGACCAGCAGGAGGACCGTAATGACTGAGTGAATGCCAAGTGGCTGAACGGCAGATGCGCAAAGCACTAACCTGCCACAATGCATCTACGGGCGAATTTGTCTTGTATCCAATACAGGCTTGTGTAATCTGAATGATTTATCAATCTCAATAATACACTGCTAAGAAATATGCTCGGCAAAACTGCTGAAATCAATGATGACTATTTAATAGCCGTTAAAAATATTCAGAAATTCACGAGAAAGGAAGCAGCGTAAAATTGGGAATCAACGTTTTTTTTTTTCTTTTTGCGCGCAGAGGGTGGCAAGACAGTGGAGCGGCCCATGTCGTGCAGTGAGGTGGTAATTGTAAAACTTTGGCAGCTCACGCCCCAAGTGAAACAACGGTGTGGGGCATTGTCCAATCATGCCCCGAGCACCGCAATTACATACAACGATACGCCGGTTTACGTCGGGGATGCATTTCGGAAAGGTGCGACGACGAATTTCGTAAATGACGTCAATCAAAGTGTTTGACAGGGTACGGTGGTGAAGGCACGAAGGCTGAAACGCGACGGATAACGAGAAAGGATGGACGACGATGCCGTCAGCGATGTGAGTGGGGTTGAGGCGACGGCAAATCATAACGTGGCAGAGTTACTAATGAAGTGACGACGTATTTGCGAACAACTTAAAAGAGGGATACATAACTCTGGGTATTACTGTACCGTAACTGACAAACAATAAAGACGACATACAATAGCAGTTTTTTGGGTTAGATCGCGTAAATATAAATGTGTCGTTAAACCCGCCACCACCTGACACAGCCATGTAGTAAGGTTTGTCACGTGAACCAAGTCTGCCAATTAGTTACTAGCACAACACACCGGTGTGCTGTGGGTACACCGGTGTGTTGAACAAGTAACGAATTGGCACATTTTGTTTACGTAACAAATCTTACAAATTGGCTGTGTCGGGTGGTGGCGGGTTTAATGACACGTTTATATTTACGCGATCTCACCCAAAAAACTCCTATTGTGGATAATATTGGTCGTGAAAGCCTGCTACAAGGTGTTAAACTAACTACGATTATTCTGTACACACAATGACCAACGGTGGCTTGCAGTCTATCTGCAAAGGGGTAAAACGCGTCTCTGAATTATACAACCTGTGGAAAGAAATAACAAACGACCGCACCCCGGAACGAGACCCAAAAACTCGTGGAGGCGGACACCATCGGTGCACCCAACGCCGCCGCTGAGGCCCAGCCACTGCGGGCAATCTGGGGGCTCTCGTGGCGCGGAGCGTCGCGTGCCGGGCACGTCCGGCTCAGCCCGGCAAATGCCCCCACGTCTTGAACACATTAAACGAATCCCAATCGCGGCGCGTTAGGCTGGCTCTCGAAATCTCAGGCACCTGCAAAGTACCGTGTGCGCGCACGCGTACGGAACTTTAAAGGCTATGCCTCGCGTTGACACCCGCAACGTGTGTGCATCTCATGAATGTTGATGAGCTCAAGTGCAGCTCTTTAAACAAGATCCCCCCCCCCCACCAAATTGTGTCCGTGATCTCGCCATCGGTGTCACAGCATGGATCTCTCACACAGCAGCGCCACCGAATCGTGGCGGGAGAACAGCCCACAGAAGTGGATATTGCAGAGCTACCTCTGAGCACCCTCTGGTCCACTGGCTCATGCGACGCGCGGTCCGTGCCGAGTGACACCGCGGACTTGTTGAACTCGGCTCTCTTCGAGTAGATTTTGCGTAGCCAGGTGAGGACATGAGAGACGAGGCTGAGTCTCATTTGCAAGAGTGACCTGGGGCATTTAGTCTACCAGTAGGGGGCGATAATTGCTGCTGTGTATAATCTCGAACTGAGTAATTTTTGCGGGTAATTGCTCAAATCTGACAAGCGTGGACCCCCACGCCAGTGCACAGTGGCCGACTCTTGCGAATGACGTCACGAGGTCTTCAACGTCCACCGTGGAGCAGACGACGTGGAGTATTATGATGAGCGAATCACGGAATGCGCTCGTGAATCGCATACGAGCGAATAAAACACTCACGCGGCTCGCATGGTAGCGAGGGTGACATGATGTGTTCAATGGCACGTGTCACCATCGACATTTTATTGATTCGGTTCCAGTAAAAGCTCTCAAAGCCGGAATGCTGTGTAAGCCGGAAGGCTTCCTGAAACAACTAAAAATAACGTTTGCCTTAAATAACATTTTATATGTTCATTTGTAAATATTTAGTTCAGTATCATTGAGTTACCAATTGTTAAAATGATTCTCAATGTGTTAATTGCGTGTAAATGTCATACAAACGTGGTAAAACATAATTATTTAATTACGTACAACATGCTGGACACCCCCCATATACAACCGTAAGGGCCCACAATTAGTCCGTCTCTGCGAGGTTTCCCTCCGTGCTGTGCGTTACCGGTCCCATGTTCCCTGTGGGCCACGAGCGGAAGCTGCATCTACCGCAAGCTAAATCTAATAATCCATTCACCACGAGCTTCGCGACCCTGCGGCCTGTGATGCGAAATCCATTTGAGTATCGGAAAGCCGAGCGAGGCATTTGTGGCCTCGCTCGGCTCTTCTCTAAATCCCAACTTGACGGTGCACTGGGCGAGTGCTCGTGGTGGAAAAACCTTTTTTGTCGAACCCCAGCCTGCTCACGTGGTTGGCTATTCTCGAGTTTCCATTGTTCAGGCCTCTCACATTCCACGTGAACAAAAAACAATGCAGAGTTACAAGGGGATGAAAAGGAAAACTAGGTTCTAAAATAATTCCGGCAATAAAACAGCAGGTGTTAAGATGTGCAAACACCTTTTGCAAGGAATCAAGTCTGCATTAACCACAAGTACTTGTGGTGAACATGCAAACTAACCTGCTCTGATCATTAATATTTGTGTAGTGGGTTAAATTCAGGCGCACACTGGACTTTGGAGGCAATACTATTTATTAGCTAACACAACAGGTAACACTTAACATCACGACTTAAGGTGGTAGCCACCATTCCTAATTTAGCTAACCCACGGGGGTACTACATCACTGGACCAGGACAGCCCAGCACGCAGCCTGGTCCACGAGCGGAGACCGGAGAGCTTCATCCCAGAGATGACCCAGCAGCAGAACAGCACAGAACAGCCCAGCTCTCCGTCCACGCCCCGCTTATAACCACTCCGGCGTGGCCGGCTCCGCCCCAGGCCACACACCCCCTCCTGATCCTTCGGGAAGACCCGAACCCCAACCACGTGACCCCCCTGGGGCCCCTGGCCCCCCTTTATACGGTCACGTGTCCTGTTGGGTTCACGCACAGTGTCACGGCCCGACACGACCCCCGTGACACCTGCCTACAGCCCCCATACCGAGCCAATACAGTAGTGTCGTTCTACTACACTACATATGCATTGTCTTTGAAACTGATTGGCCTACATCAGAGACAGCCTGCTTTATGGCCTTGTCTAACCAGTGTTAGACCAGAGAACTATATAAATGCTCTGATATGTGCATTGTCTTTGCACTGTTCGCCTTTTGGCGTTCTCTGCGTATATACCCTGGTGAGACTAGGCTATAAGGAAGGCTGTCTTTAGTGTAGGCCAATCAGTTTCAAAGACAATGTATATATTATCAAAGCATGGTTTGTTTGCATCTTTTGCCACAGATGTGTGTGGTTAATGCAGACTTGATGACCTGCAAAAAGGTATATAGTTGGTGTTTGAACATCTTAACACTTCCTGTTTTATTGCCGAAAGGGGAACCCTATATTCTTGGTTCTTTCCGTAAAGTCACGTAGATAGAAAACAAAAATCTAAATTAAAAGCAAAAAACCCACGACGTTTCGATCGCAACACAAGCGGTCTTCATCAGGTGGAGAGAAAAGAGGGGGCAAGCCTCCAAATGTAGCCGCTTATAAGGGCTCCAGAGTGAGTCGGCGGGGGAAGGGCTGCGCGAGAGACAGTGGGAGAGAGAGGGGGTGGAGCAGAGATAGGGGGGGGAGGGGTTGAGATGAGAGGGGGGAATTGCACCTCGCTACACAAATTCAAGTCATGACCCAAAGTGGTTGATGACATCTTTCCAATGATTGCTGAGTTTTTTAAACCGTGGTCTCGGTTGAAATTGTGTTTGTGTCTGTATATTGATGGCTTCGTGAACGATTTTTTGTTGATAGCCAGTTGGCTTGCAAAGTACCATCGTCTTAGAGAAATGAATTTCATGTGAGCCAGCCGCATTAAAGCAATGATCAGCCACGGCAAAAGTATTGGTCCTGCCGTGTTTCAGATCTGCCTTGTGTTCACGAACACGGTCCGAGACATGTCGTTTGGTTTCCCAAATGTAACTGCTGCCGCAGATACAGCTTAGTTTGTAGACGCCGGGATATTGCATGTCAGGAATCTTATCCTTCATAGATGGGATCAGGTCACGAATTCTGTGCACTGTGTTAAATCGGAAACCCTATTCTTATTTTTCATACTTTGATATTGGCAAAAAGGTCCCATGATAGAGTTAAAAGAGTGTAATTTAACATGAAACATCATGGAAAAAATAATCTTTAAAATATGAAAAAGTATGTAACTTAGTTTTTTTCAATCATAGTTTTTACATGACATTTTAAACTAAAATAACACTGAAATCATGAATATTTCTGAAATGTTTACTTTGACCCCCCCCCCCATATCAATGTGCAAATACTGTAGGTTTGTTTACTTTTCATCTGCTTCTGCGTCTATGGTCCAATTCATGCGCTCATGAATGTTTCCCTTCATCCGATGTCTGGCAAAAACTTGCTCATGTCTCCATTACCAACAGCGCCTTTCAGCGAGTTTCCTATTCAAATGATCGCCCCCCGAGTTTCCTCGAGGCACTTCGTACTTGTAAACGATTTAATGGCATGTGACGAACATGCTTAACGGCCGTGCCCCAACACCTTCTGAAAGCAGGAGAGTCATTGCAGACTTTTGTTTTTCAAATGTAAAGAAAAGTGGCAGAGTCGTTACCGTGAACTGTACTTCGTTGCCCCACTTACATGCTCTCCGCCACCTTCATAGGCACTCGTTGACCAGCACGGTAAAGTACGGTTAAATATTTTTCGATTTAAAGCTTTCGTGACTGCAGGGATTCGTCTTCTTGGTTCTTTCGGTAAAGTCACGTAGAAGGGAGATAATAAAATAATACAAATAAAACATAATAAAATAATACAATTGTCACGACGTTTCAGCCACAACGCAAGCAGCCGTCCTCAGGTGAAGAACAGGTCTGTCGGAAAGACAGCGTCTGAATGAACACCACCAAGCTTGGCAGTGTATATTTAAGCTGGGTTAGTTCCTGTACCTGACACCATCGCAATCATTGAAGACTTGGTTCATCAAGGACTGAATACTGAGGTACCCCCCTGGTGAGACACTGCTTAAATACATACTTCATCTGGAATGGAACTTTCTACAAACAGAGGGCACCCCAATGGCCCCCCCCCCCCTATCTCCGGGTTGTAGCCAACGTTTTCATGGAGAAATTTGAGACTGACGCCATCCAGACTGCCACTCTACGCCCGACCTTATGGAAGAGGTACATAGATGACACTTTGTCATCTGGCCACATGACCGGCCTGCTCTAGACCAATTCCTCGACCACATCAATTCCATACACCCAGCCATCAGATTCACCATGGAAGTCGAAAAAGATGGCAAGCTACCCCTTTTGGATGTCCTAATTAAAGGAGACCTGATGGTTCATTGAGCCACTCTCTCTACAGGAAAGCTACCCATACGGATGCTTACCTAAAACCGGATTCCCACCACCATCCATCCCAGAAGAATTCCCTCATCAAGACTCTACACCATAGAGCCCAATGCATCTCCGACCAGGAACACATTGCCAGTGAACTCAAGCACGTACGCCAAACTCTTAAGGCTAATGGTTACTCCGACTACACAATCCGCAAAGCCATCACTCCAACCATCAAGAAGGATCCGGTTGCGGAGCCATTCAAAACCATCACCTTACCCTACATTGCGGGGGTCACAAAAAAAATCTCTAAAATCCTGAATAAACACAAGATCCAGGTCCGATTCAACACAGTACATAACATCCGTGATCTGGTCCCGTCTGTAAAAGATGTGGTTCCAGACATACAGTACCCTGGCGTCTACAAACTAAGTTGCCTCTGTGGTAGAAGTTACATTGGAGAAACCAAACGACATGTCTCGGACCGCATCCGTGAACATAAAGCAGACCTGAAACACGGTAGGACAAACACCTCAGCCGTGGCAGATCACTGTTACAATTCAGTGGGCTCACATGACATTGACTTCGCCAAGACAGAGGTTCTCTGCAAGCCATCTGGCTACCATGAGAGATTCGTTCATGAGGTGATCCACATATACAAACACAGAGACAATTTCAACCGAGAAGATGGATTCTGGCTCAGCAATCATTGGAAGGACGTAATAAACCATTTCGGATCTTAACTGATTGTGTTCACGTTTACGGTGACTTTCAGACCACAGTCCACTCACTGGCAGGGAATTGAGTCTTTGCTCCGCTGCAAGTCTCCTTTCACCGATCTCCCATTGACATATTTCGTAGCTTCCTCTTAGTACCTTTCACGCGACGGTCAATGGTATAGTGTATAGCAGATTGTATAATAATAAATAGTATAAAAGTGTAATGTTTAATATAATGTATAAGGTAATATAGTATCGTAATTGTATAGTGAACTAGCAGAAGTACCCGGCGTTGCCCGGGTGAAAAATATATTTCTTAATAACCTTACATATATACACAGATGGGCTGCTACCCCTGCCCCCCCCCCCCAGCCACGATCTCCTCGGCCGCTGCCGCTGTGCAGTAATATGTACGGCCTATAGTGTGGTGGGGTGTCGAGGCCTAGTACCGTGCAGAGCCTCCGGCCTCGCCTAAATTGCCCACCCGGCTGAGGCTGGGTACTGGGGCCGTTACCCCCCCCCCCCCGCGCTATAATAATACTGTCTAATCGCTATAATTTTATTATCTACCGACCCTATAATAGTAATTGCACACATTGGGGTGGGGGGGGAGTGAAGAGGACGTGAAACTTTGATGAATTTACCTCAGAGTCGCGTGTTAATGCGTGCGCATATTTTTAACGGGAATTAAAAATGGCGTCCACCCCGCAGCGAATGCGTCGCTACCCGTTGCCAGGGGCAACCGCCGTGGAAAACCAAACGGACCAATCGTGTCTCGCAAATCCCTCACATTTCGTCCAATGAAACTGCATATGGTCCGGCGACACACAGACAGACACACACACAGACAGACAGACAGATTTGCGATGTTATATATATAGATATACAGCAGTGTGGTATACAGTAGAATAATACATAGTGTAATATTACAATGTATAGTTTAAGGTATAAGGTGGTGTATAGTAATGCAGTATATAATTTAATGTTGGATTTGTCTATGGAAGTATATAGTACGGGGTAGATCCGTGTGATGTAAGAAAAAAGTTTAGCTGGAGGCATATTATATTTTTTGCGACATAGAATTGTAATGTATGACTTACTGTTAGTAGCTCAGCTTATTGGAGAGTATATTTAGTATATTGATTATATTGATGTATTCTTTGTTTTTTTCGGTAAAGTCACGTATAAAAATAAAATAATAAATTAAATAATAGCATACGACGTTTCGATTGCAACACAAGCAATCATCATCAGGTATAATGAAATAGCGACATAGAATATAACCAGAAAACTATAGACAGACATATAAGCAGACAGATATCACCAAGATACATAGAGAGAGCAACCCAGGTACAGAGAGAGGTGATCGTCTCTGTGGGGTGGCCTTAAATAGACAGAGGGGGGCGGAGGCAGAGAGAGGGAGGGGGTAGGGAAAACATTTACATGTCAATGAGTACGAAGGGAGGGGAGTAAGGTAAGCAGGCTTAGAGGGAGACAGAACACACTAAATTAAATAACCTAGCAAAGTATCGAAATGTTATGTAAAACGACACAGAGAGTCGGTCAACACACAATTAACGCATTGCCTGGTCGATTACGTATTTCAAAGATTGCTAAGTTAGAATTTAAGTGTGAAAATTCCAAAGAAAGACAAAACATAAAAAAAAGAGGAACGGAGACACACAGACAGAGCAGAACCTAAGAACGATACAAAACGAGTGTAGACAGAGAAAATTACACTAAATATACAGGCAGAGAGAGAGAACAAGAAACCCAGAGAGAGAGAAAAAGGTAAACTTGGAACTTCCCCGTAGAAGTGGTTCAATCTTAATTTTGGAGCTTTCGTGACTGCAGGAATTATTCTTTGGTTTTTTCGGTAAAGTCACGTATAAAAATAAAATAATAAATTAAATAATAGCATACGACGTTTCGATTGCAACACAAGCAATCATCATCAGGTATAATGAAATAGCGACATAGAATATAACCAGAAAACTATAGACAGACATATAAGCAGACAGATATCACCAAGATACATAGAGAGAGCAACCCAGGTACAGAGAGAGGTGATCGTCTCTGTGGGGTGGCCTTAAATAGACAGATGGGGGCGGAGGCAGAGAGAGGGAGGGGGTAGGGAAAACATTTACATGTCAATGAGTACGAAGGGAGGGGAGTAAGGTAAGCAGGCTTAGAGGGAGACAGAACACACTAAATTAAATACGTAATCGACCAGGCAATGCGTTAATTGTGTGTTGACCGACTCTCTGTGTCGTTTTACATAACATTTCGATACTTTGCTAGGTTATTTAATTTAGTGTGTTCTGTCTCCCTCTAAGCCTGCTTACCTTACTCCCCTCCCTTCGTACTCATTGACATGTAAATGTTTTCCCTACCCCCTCCCTCTCTCTGCCTCCGCCCCCCTCTGTCTATTTAAGGCCACCCCACAGAGACGATCACCTCTCTCTGTACCTGGGTTGCTCTCTCTATGTATCTTGGTGATATCTGTCTGCTTATATGTCTGTCTATAGTTTTCTGGTTATATTCTATGTCGCTATTTCATTATACCTGATGATGATTGCTTGTGTTGCAATCGAAACGTCGTATGCTATTATTTAATTTATTATTTTATTTTTATACGTGACTTTACCGAAACAAACAAAGAATAATTCCTGCAGTCACGAAAGCTCCAAAATTAAGATTGAACCACTTCTACGGGGAAGTTCCAAGTTTACCTTTTTCTCTCTCTCTGGGTTTCTTGTTCTCTCTCTCTGCCTGTATATTTAGTGTAATTTTCTCTGTCTACACTCGTTTTGTATCGTTCTTAGGTTCTGCTCTGTCTGTGTGTCTCCGTTCCTCTTTTTTTATGTTTTGTCTTTCTTTGGAATTTTCACACTTAAATTCTAACTTAGCAATCTTTGAAATACGTAATCGACCAGGCAATGCGTTAATTGTGTGTTGACCGACTCTCTGTGTCGTTTTACATAACATTTCGATACTTTGCTAGGTTATTTAATTTAGTGTGTTCTGTCTCCCTCTAAGCCTGCTTACCTTACTCCCCTCCCTTCGTACTCATTGACATGTAAATGTTTTCCCTACCCCCTCCCTCTCTCTGCCTCCGCCCCCCTCTGTCTATTTAAGGCCACCCCACAGAGACGATCACCTCTCTCTGTACCTGGGTTGCTCTCTCTATGTATCTTGGTGATATCTGTCTGCTTATATGTCTGTCTATAGTTTTCTGGTTATATTCTATGTCGCTATTTCATTATACCTGATGATGATTGCTTGTGTTGCAATCGAAACGTCGTATGCTATTATTTAATTTATTATTTTATTTTTATACGTGACTTTACCGAAAAAACCAAAGAATAATTCCTGCAGTCACGAAAGCTCCAAAATTAAGATTATATTGATGTAGTTTATATTTTTTTTACGTGGTGGTTTGGCTGCTACAGCTCATTACTATTAAAATTCCTTCCCTTTATTACTGCTAACCCTACCTCCTCCCTTTGATACTGCTAATCCTACATAATGCACGGGCATAATATGACTTTGAGACCCCCCCCCCCCTCCTACGCATTCCACAAGTAGTGACTAATCCCATATCTGCATTTTCCATAAATATGCTAAATTCCTCTGTTGATATGCAACTTCCTTTGTCAAGGCGCCCTTCCTCCTCTAACCCAGCTTAAATATTCGCTGCCAAGCTTGGTGGTGTTCATTCAGACGCTGTCTTTCCGACAGACCTGTTCTTTACCTGAGGACGGCTGCTTGCGTTGTGGCCGAAACGTCGTGAGAATTGTATTATTTTATTATGTTTAATTTTTATTATTTTATTATCTCCCTTCTACGTGACTTTATGGTTAAATAACTGCTGTGACCCACAAACCGCTGCGCATGTGGTAATATGTAATGTGGTAATATGTCGTGAAACCCGTTTAAGAGTGTGCGGCTCGAAAGCCAGCTTCTATTGCCCAGCGAAACCTTTCTTTTACAGAGTTCGACACAACAATACTTTCATTCATCAGAGGTATCGCAGACACTTTTCACAGGGTTGAAGGCTATTATCATTCCACAAAAATTGAACCACTGACTCATGCTATGAGGAGTTTGCCATCTTCACGACTGTCTGCACTCGTATTGATTTTAAGATATCTTGCCAGTATCAAAGCCTTAAATGGACTTGCTCCTCCCTGCATTCATGACCTCATTCAGCCACGTATATTCCATCA
The DNA here is from genome assembly GCF_015708825.2 of Lethenteron reissneri. Classification (NCBI taxonomy): domain Eukaryota; kingdom Metazoa; phylum Chordata; class Hyperoartia; order Petromyzontiformes; family Petromyzontidae; genus Lethenteron; species Lethenteron reissneri. The sequence goes on from NC_083816.1 coordinate 730,956, forward strand.
TGATCTTTAAGGTCCTCAGAATGTGCATTGCTCGCTGTCTCCACGGTCTCAGGTTTCACACTTGGGGGTGGTGACGGCGCCTTTACAATTGCGGCACCTCAACTCTGGAACTCATTGCCCATTCGAGGTCAAGGGACTTCCGAGACACTTTACAAATCTTCAAATCTCGACTAAAAACGTGCCCGTTTAAAATGGCTTCCTCTCTTTAGTTATTCTCAAACGTCTTTCTCACTTCTTCTTTCCTTAGTTGCTGTTGAACTATATCCGCCTTTCCATGCATAGCGCCCTGACGATTGTTTAAGGGGTGCTTTATCATTTCAAATTATTATCTTGCTGAATATCACCATAACGCAGGTGCTCACGCCGATGAAAACCAACATACGTTTCCAGCACTGTACTTGTAGAACATTTGAGCCAAGTAATCCACGCACAAACAATTGTCGTAATAATACTCATTTGGATAGCGTGGCTATAATCGTGCCGTGGATTTATCGCGGGGACAACTTTTATGTTGCGGGCGTCTCGACAGAACGCCCGTGGAAGAAGCAGCGGCGTCGCTTTATAGTGCCACGTCAAGAGGCGTGAGGAACAGCCGTGCATTTTGAGCTGCAGAGGGTGAGCAGCTGGGCGCGTGAGCGCGTTGAAAAATTGAGGAAGAGAAATCTGCGTGGTGTGGATTGCTCAAAGTGTTCGATGGAAACAACGAGCACGGACCATTTTTGCGAGTCAGGAACTACAATTCAAAGCAGAGTCTGCGACATGCCACACATTCGGCACCCCGCTTTGGAAGCAAAGTGGCCACACTTTATGCACAAATAAAGTTTTTCATGTGTTCGGCAAAACAACACATCGAGCCAAATTAGCCATTCTGATGTAATTACAACTTAATATTCACTGCACGTCGCATTCTGAACAAGTCCAGAACAACGCATGGTTTGGCTTGTTCTTGCATACAAATTTCCAGTATGAGATAAAAAAAAACATGCTAATTGCTCTATAATTGTTTTAGAAATGTATCTTAAATGCCCTTGACGGTGTAAATTTCAAAGTATTTTTTTATTTTAATGACACAGTGGGACGCATCTGGCAAGTGTGCACTTCGGTGTGTGTACTGCAGGTGTGTACTGCAGTGTGTACTGCAGTATGTGTAATGCAATACACTGCAGTGTGTGTACTGCAATGTGTGAACTGCGGTACACACTTGCCTTCATTCAACGGCGCCCCATCCACTGCTGGACGAAGGCCACCCAATGCCTCGTGGGTCGTGGGGGTTAAACGACCATACTTCACCATGCTAGATCAATGAGAGCTCGTGTAGTTATGGAGCAAAGGCGTGGGCCAGAGAAATGAACTATAATCGTGAACTTTGCAGTGCTGCCCACCACGTAGGCCTGCAGCAGCAGCAGCAGCAGCCTGTAGTCCCCTGCCACACATCGTGGTGACCCAGCTGACGCACCACCCAGGCTCAACGCTGCTTCGCTTCTGAGATCTGACGAGGTCAGGTGCGTTCCACGTGCATGGACGAAGGCAGTCGTGAACAGGCACGTTCATACTCTGTACTCGATAGCTAAACCAGGATTCAATTGATATTAAATACGCGAATACGTATGATCGTACAATATGCACATTATGCATATAGGTGCACATTATGCATATAGGTTTTTTTCGGGTTAGATCGCGTAAATATAAGTGTTGTCGTTAAACCCGCCACCACCTAACACAGCCAACTAGTAAGGTTTGTCACGTAAACAGAACATGCCAAATCGTTACTAGTACAGCACACCGGTGTGTTGGAAAGCAATTCCATAACATTTACAATCTGAGTACGACGTTTCGCCAGTAATTACAACTAGCATCATCAGGCGACAGCCAAATTTATTGAGGAATCTTCCTGTTTCGTTCCTTAAATAAAAGGGGTAGATGTGATGACGTCACTTGTGAGCCCTTCACGTGTGAATCGGGGAGGATTAATGCATGCATATGAATTGCAATTCGTATCCGTTGCCAGTTGAGTTATTCATATGGTAATCAACGAGCATTATGCATGCACATTATGCATGCACATTGTTTTTGTACCTCCTGTCGTTTGCGTGCAATAAAATAGCAGTACCTATTATTAGTCTGCGTACAGGTAATCCCCATTGATGTATGGTGACCTATAAAGGCATGCATTTAAAATAAAATCATGCTACAACAGGAATATGAACGTGCGTTGTTGTATCAATGTTCGCATTGCACCGTACGCAGAAAAGGGGCCAGTGAAAAGCCAACTCCGAGCTGAAATAATGGTGGATTGGGATCCTTCGAGAGTTCAGTGGAAACTCCCAAGACTCCAAGAGCCAAATTACATCATATTTATTGCCCAGTGGGCACATCCAAGTCTAGGAGCCCAGTGAAGGCCTTTTAGGATGATTAGCATTTGGTTGATGCACTCAGGACTCACAGAGCCTTACAAAGGCATATCTAAGCATTCTCTTTGTTTCGCCGGAAACGCCTCACGAGAGGCAAAAAACCGAGGCACATTTCATTACGTTTTAGTCCACGCACCCAAGACTCGATGGGCCGAAACACACCGCAGACTCAAAACCCACCGATAAGACACTAAACCCACCGCGCGAAACAACCGCCGGAAAGGCAAGAGCGCAGGGCTGTGCCGTGGTTCCGCTCACGCCGCTTGTTTATATCGCTCCCAGTGAAGACCTTTTTCAGGATGAATAGCATTAGGAGCATAAACCACCGTCGCGCAAATTCAGGTCATCCTCGCAACAGCAGCAGGCTTTATTTGCTAAACCATCGAACAAAGTGCGGTCATCACACGGCGCTTTCGAATGCGCTTCTGCGGTCGTCTGGAACGCTCTTCCTTCCAATATTAGAAAGCCACTGGAGCTATGTACTTTTAAATCATCATCTAGATTGACAAACACAGTTCTTTAGAACTCCTTTTTGTGTTTAGTTTGTTGTCCTTCCCCGCACCTGCGATTATCACGGTTGGCTATGTAAGGTGGTGCGAAAGAAGTTCAACATATTCACGTACAGGGACTCATCTACTTACAAACAAACCTCTGGAACCCAACTCGTTCGTAAGTAGAAGAGTCTCTGTACACTTACGGTGGCAGTGGCGAGCCCCAGAGCTGCATCCAGTTCGAATCAATCCACGCGAGCTCCACCGGAGCTCCACCACCCCACGGCATGAAACTAAGATGCCCCGGGGCTCTATGGAAGGGAAGTCCTTGGGGGTTATTTTTAACACAGTTGCTGACCACAGGGCCAACATGTCCAAACGAACAGCACAAGAAAAGCTGTAACAGATGAGAGCGTAACCATTCTGCACAAAGCCCCCTGCAATGCGACGTGGGCCGCATGTGCATGTCGCATTGTAAGGGTGCTTAAGAGCCGAGGACATCCATGCGGGGCACACTGCTACCTCGCTCTGTCGCCTGCCGGCCTGCGCACCGGACATGCGGGAACACCGAGCGACGCTGCGCCGCCGACGGAAGTCTTTCAGTGCCGCGGGTGCACAGCCACACATAAACGGGGGCCGCCGTGAACCTGTGCCATCCCCCAACTGCACTGTGATGGCCGCACTGGCGAGGGATCCTGTTAGTGGAGTGACCTGCGTGCCAGCAAGTGCCTCCAGGAGGAAGCGTTAAACTGACAAGGGGGTGAAGGATCACTTCAGGAGGGGGGGGGAGGAAGAGGAACACTTGGGAGTGATTAGGCTCCACGGATCCGAGTGCTGGCATTTACTCGATCGCTCAGACAACGGGAAGGCCCTGATGCTCTCCATCACTACTGTCTTGGGTTCAAGCTACCCTTAATATGTGAAACGAGTTATGCATTAATACAAATTTATCATGGTTAGAGCCCATTTGATATTCGTGCTGTCATGGCGCAAGGCAATCATAAAGGCGCCATGCATCAGACAGTCTGCAACAGTGTCTCAGCAGGGGGGCGATATTGCTGTGTTATCCCAACTTTGTGGTTAATTTCTCGAATTGGCCAAATTTGAGCCGTAGTGCCAGCGCACGACGGCCAACTCGTTTCAAATGATGCCACGGGATCTTTAACGCGCCACTGGGTGGTCCTGGCCAGTGCCCACTACCTGCAGTGATGGTGAGACTCAGAAAAGGTGAGCTGTGAATCAGCTGTGCTGCAGTGATGGACAGACTGAGAAGAGGTGAGCAAGGCAGTGAGATGTGGTGTGGAGATGACTAATCGCACCTCCGATTAGCATGATTGGCTCCGTACGTTGCGAAAGAAGCTCAACAAACATACACATACATCGTATCACAGGCTCCCGTGTCCTGAATAAACCCCTCGCTCGCCAGATTACCTCCGGATCGTCTTCGCAACCACGTAAAGCAGGATCATCACTCGTGAAACGGGGGCACAGCCACAATGCAGAGCGTCACACGGTGCATTCGTATCTGGAAGGCAGTCGCGGAGCCACTAACACAGGCAGCCAAGCAGCGGCCAGCTCAGCCGGTGGGACAGCAGTCGGCCCGGAGACAAAGAGTCGGCTCAAGCTGTTTCTATGTCGGCCTCTTCCTGGATTTAACCAACATTTCCTCCAACTCAATACAGTCGAGTAGAACCCCTCTTAATGACGGTAATTGGTTCCACGAAACCGGTTGTTAAGTGATTTGGTCGTTAAGCCAGTAATAGGAATTAAAGGATTAATTCGTTCCGATAGCATTGAAAGTTACCCTTTTCACCCAAAAAAAACCGTACTTTATAATATTTAAACAATGGACATTAAAATACTAACTGTCATAAACACGTAATATTAAAATAAACATGGTTAATCAATACAATAATTAATATTTTCTGGACATACAACAGCCCATCGTTAACAGGGGAATGGTCGGTAGGCGAACACATTGGGCTCTATGGAAGCACGACACTACACATTACACTATCCACTACACTACTATACACGACTATACACTACTATACACTACACTACACATTACACTATCCACTACACTACTATACACGACTATACACTACTATACACGACTATACACTACTATACACGACTATACACTACTATACACTACTATACACTACACATTACACTATACACTACACTACTATACACGAGTATACACTACTATACACTACTATACACTACACTACACATTACACTATCCACTACACTACTATACACGACTATACACTACTATACACTACTATACACGACACTACACATTACACTATACACTACACTACTATACACTACTGTACACTATACACTACACTACACATTACACAATCCACTACACTACTATACACGACTATACACTACTATACACTACTATACACTACACTACACATTACACTATCCACTACACTACTATACACGACTATACACTACTATACACTACACTACACATTACACTATACACTACACTACACGACTATACACGACACTACACATTACACTATACACTACACTACTATACACTACTATACACTACACTACACATTACACTATCCACTACACTACTATACACTAGACTACGATACAGTACACTACTATACACTAGACTGCTATACACTACAATACACTGCACTACTACACATTACATTATACACTACACATTGGGCTCTATGGAGGCCCGTCGTTAAGCGGTGCGTCGTTAACAGGGTGCTCGTTAAAAGGGGTTCTACTCGATCCCCACAACTGCGGTACACTCTAAGTCAAGATTGCACCCCCTCTGTACCTTCCTCCATGTTGTTCCATTCATTCTCATCAGCTACACCGGAAATTTTGGCGACGCCGTCATCACTGAGTTCCCGGCTTGTCTTGAACCTCACGGAGCCACTACCAAAGGTGAAATCCTGACTCACGCTCTCATTCACGCTCCATAATCTCTACCCAATGCAATCGATGTTCGGTCGAAGAATATTCTCCGCCATGCGTGGAACCGGTATTTTCCCGAGCCTTTCTGGAAGATCTGCTTTCACTGCCATGTTTATACTTTTGAAAGCCTCATATTAAGGCAACAACTGACAACATTTACGACTGTTAATGGTTACGCGTCACTGCGTGTTGAGCAAGTGCTATGCACGGAGGCTTCACTGCCGTGGGTGACGGTGCATGTAACATTTGATTCTTTGTCAGTATTTTGGCAATTTTCTTTCACCGCAAAAGGAGAGATGACTGACAGTGAAGTCTCATCACCAAATTAGCGCCTTGCAGACTGAGCTGCTTGAAGCTGCCGTGAGCAGGCAGCAGACACGTGCAGCAGACACGTGAAGCAGCATGCATAAGACGTGTGCAGCAGCATTGTGCAGCAGGTACATTAAGCAGACTTGTGCAGCAGATGAGTGCAGCAGCATTATGCAGCAGACACGTGCAGCAGATGAGTGCAGCACCAGTGCACAGCAGACACGTTCAGCAGACGCGTGCAGCAGACATGTGCAGCATTGGCAGTGATGACATGGCCTCATCCACAGCGCTTGCAGAGGTTCGCGGATCAGGTCCAGGAGGCGACCCTGGTTATTACTGCGGTGTATCTATATATATAAAATCGCAAATCTGTCTGTCTATCTGTCTGTCTGTGTGTGTGTCTGTGTGTCGCCGGACCATACGCAGTTTCATTGGACGGCGGTTGCCCCTGGCAACGGATAGCCGCGGGGTGGACGCCATTTTTAATTCCCGTTAAAAATAGGCGCACGCATTAACACGCGACTCTGAGGTAAATTCATCAAAGTTTCACGTCCTCTTCACTCCCCCCCCCACCACAATGTGTGCAATTACTATTATAGGGTCGGTAGATTATAAAATTATAGCGATTAGACAGTATTATTGTAGCGCGGGGGGGGGGGGAACGCCACCCGTACCCAGCCTCAGCCGGGTGGGCAATTTAGGCGAGGCCGGAGGCTCTGCACGGTGCTAGGCCTCGACACCCACCACGCGACTCTGAGGTAAATTCATCAAAGTTTCACGTCCTCTAGAGAGTGCTGAGGGAGGGAGAGTGCTGAGGGAGGGAGAGTGGTGAGGGAGGGAGAGTGGTGAGGGAGGGAGAGTGCTGAGGGAGGGAGAGTGGTGAGGGAGGGAGAGTGGTGAGGGAGGGAGAGTGCTGAGGGAGGGAGAGTGCTGAGGGAGGGAGAGTGCTGAGGGAGGGAGAGTGCTGAGGGAGGGAGAGTGCTGAGGGAGGGAGAGTGCTGAGGGAGGGAGAGTGGTGAGGGAGGGAGAGTGGTGAGGGAGGGAGAGTGGTGAGGGAGGGAGAGTGGTGAGGGAGGGAGAGTGCTGAGGGAGGGAGAGTGGTGAGGGAGGGAGAGTGGTGAGGGAGGGAGAGTGGTGAGGGAGGGAGAGTGGTGAGGGAGGGACTCAGCCTCAAAACGAGTAACTGGTGTGGCGTATTAACATCGCCACTGGGGAGACAAAGGCGGCCGGGCGTGGTGGATACAAGTCCCGGGCGAAGCCGGGTAGTACAGCTAGTTCACTGTAAAATATGAGGCGTCATTCGAAATAGTCGGCCATTGCGTGCCGGCACCATGTTTCAAATCTGCCAAATTCCACAAAATATTACCCGCAAATAAACTAATTGGGATAACACACTGCGGACATTGCCCCAATAATAAAAATACTGCAGACCATCCCTATAAAATGCAGCACCTTGCTTCATGGTTATAGCCTTGCCGCTATAGAAATTACTAAATGTACAAATAATTATTGATTCATTTTTAATGCAGGAAAGTGAGGATATTCACAGATAGGGCTGGGTGTGAATAGGGCTGGGTGTAACCAGATAGGGCTGGGTGTGAACAGATAGGACTGGGTGTGAACAGATAGGGCTGGGTGTAGACAGATAGGGCTGGGTGTGAATAGGGCTGGGTGTAAACAGATAGGGCTGGGTGTACACAGATAGGGCTAGGTGTAGACAGATAGGGCTGGGTGTGAATAGGGCTGGGTGTAGACAGATAGGGCTGGGTGTAAACAGACAGGGCTGGGTGTAAACAGTCCCTGCTGTGTGCTGCCCTTACCGCTCACCAATCAGGTGCTGCCTACAGCTGCATTGTGGGCCAAACAGTTTGAGCTGCCACTGCGGCGGTGGTGACGTGTTACAGTGGTGTGGAGGGAGCCGTCAATGTTTGGTCATCTCTGCTCAGATTGTGTACAACAACAAGAAAAAATGGTGACAAAAACCAAATGTCCTTTTGTGGGATTCCCCACCCCTCGTTACAATCAATAACCTCATTAAATCGCGGAGATAGCTCATCAAATCCATACGGTATAGTACAATGGTTTGTTATTTATTAATGACAACATTATAATGTAGTTATAGAGTACTTGGAAAATATATAATCTCCTTCACTCATTATCAAACATATATATATAAATCCTTTGGGTGGCTGGGTAGCGCAATGGTAACCCTGGTGCCCCACAGCATGAGGGCCCTGGGTTGCATTCCCAACTCGGGCACCTTCTTCCTGTGTGCGGTGCGTATGTTCTCCCTCTGTTCTGTGTGGGTTCCCTCTGGGCTCTCTCTGGTTTCCTTCCACAGATTACAAAAAAAAACCATGACACACACCGTCAGCGGGTGCTGGTCACACATCCTAACGTGGAGTTGGTGCGTGGGTGAGTGGTGGGTGAGTGGGTGGGTGAGTGGGTGAGTGGCTGGGTGGGTGGATGGATGCATGAGTGGGTGAGTGGGTAGGCGGGTGAGTGGCTGCGTAGGTGAGTGGCTGGATGGGTGGGTGAGTGGCTGGGTGGGTGGATGAGTGGGTGGGTGGATGGGGGATCAACCACTCAGGGCCGACGAGCAATGCCACTCCCAAGCAGGGCAACGGGGCAGTGGGACCTGGGGCACTGATGGCGATAGCAATGACTAACGAGCCTCGAGCAGCCCCCACGACATCCACAGGCAAAGGGAGCGAAGGGACGCACCTCCCCTAAGTGGACTATGAGCCACCAAGCCACACAATGTCCCGTACTGGCTGAGGCGTCGGTTTAACGAGGCCTCCGCGGTCGAACTCGCTCCGCTGAGGTGCCGTGGTCGTGAATGAGGTTTGGTTGAGCACATTGTTTCCCCAACTGAGAAATTCGTTGTGTGGGACAGGGGGATTGCTCAAGTGAGGGAAGGAAATCCAGAGGTGGACATGAATGGCAAGGTCTGAATAGCGATGAGAGGGCAGTCGAATGCATGGAAGCTTTACCAAGCAAGAACGCCTGGCAGCGGTTTGAAATAGACTCAGACACGCCGGTGTTAGATGACTACCACGATGTAACACAATTTTTGTTCCTGGATAGTAGGTGTTATTTTATAATTGCTTATGCCTCAAAAGTATAAAAAATGGCTATTATTCCACACAAACTTTGCTTTTGTGACCAGGACTTTAGGTGAAGGAATGACACAAATGCACACGTTTTCTCATTGAAAATAGGTACATTCCAAAATATCACTGTCCTGTACTTTTGAGACATAAGCAACTAGAAAATAACAATCCCTACCCAGGAACAAAAATACGTATTTTTTTGTTACACACTGTAATGGATAAAATGGTGGCCAACACAATATTAGCTGGAGGGATTTTCATTCTGAATCAGATGCACAGAGCTGTATCAAGGATCTGCCAGTGGATGAGCTTGAGGCATAACTGCTGTGTTGTGGAGCAAGTGCAGCCTGCGCATCAACTGAAGGATGCAGATGACGATGATCAAGAACAGTTCTGGCGGCAAGCTGGTGGCGCAGTGGTAACACTCCTGCCGCACAGCAAGAAGGGCCTGGGTTCTGTTGTTCTGTTCTGCATGAGGGTTTCCTCCGGGTTCTTCAGTGTCTTCCGAAAGCTAAAGAAACCACGACCTCTACACAGTGTGTTGGCCAAACAATCCCAAAGCTGAAAAATTACCAGCAAATTGAGATGATGCACAGCAGCATCAACATCACCGCCCCTACTGAGAAAAACAAACCAACTTCAAGTCTTGAGTGAGGCTTTCCTGAGGTAAACGACCGCAGTGGTGATAATAAAAATAAAAGTGTCCTGCCAGAAGTGAGTGTCGCTTGGACACGAAACCTGAGCACGCGGTGCTTCTCTTGTAGGAGCATCCATGGCCAGCGAGGCACCAGGCACGTGTGCAGGCGTAGTGCCAGGCCAGCCTGGAGCAGAGCAGAGCTCCAGACTGGGAATGAAATTGGCTGCCTGAGGAGTTCCGCAGGCATCTGTGAGCTAGTGACCTCTAATTTTAAGTCCCAACCAAACAAGTTGTTAACGACGATTTGAACGTCACCCATTGAGCCGAACGACTGTGCTCAACACTAGGCTGCGACCTGGTCCCTGCAGGAGTGCGTGGGAAGATGCAAGCGAGTCCCGGACGTTCTGGGACGTAGCAGCTGCTTCCAAGCTAAACTCGGCTGGTATCTTCCTCCCCATTGATTTCATTTATTTGCAGCATCTCTCCATATTCAATGGCTACCACATTATTATTGGGTTGCGTCAGTTTTACAAATCGGCATAATTCACCGCCCTGCTTGCTATGAGGAGAGCCCCGCTCCCTTTGATCTGGGGAGCGGTCAATCCCTTTGATCTGCACGGTGCTATCGGCCTCCATCTGCAGAGTAATCGTCTGCCTTTGATCTGAGCAGCAGTCGATTCCCTTGATCCTCAGTGCGCATGCCACAGCCGCCGGTGGTGACAACACCGGTTCTCCTGAGACAGTGATAACAATAAAATATTGCTGATGCTTGAAATGATTATTCTGTGGACGATTTCTCCCTAACCGCGAGTAATGATTCCGCTGTCAATAACAACGGATGGCATATTCACCCGATCAACGGCACTTGTTCACAGATTGTTTTCGACGAATCGAAGGATTTTGCAAGTAATTGGAAATGATCGTATCCTCCCAAAATGCTAATGTGGACAAGAGGAGTTCTACTTTGTTATAAACTATGTAAACTAAATTATTTATGTTACCAGGTTAGGCCCACTGAGCTATGTAGCTCTTTAATCAGAAGCGACCTGGCCACAAATGATATCTCAAAGACGTGGCCGAAATCTATAGCAACCAAATACTCTAAAAGCATCTTTCTAAATGTGGAGGGAAAAACCGGAGGACCCAGAGAAAAATCCACGCGACAAACCTTACGAATTGGCTGTGTTGGAGGGTGTCGGGTTTAACGACACATTTATGTTTACGTAATCTAACCCAAAAAAACCTCTGATGGATATTGCTCGTGAGAGCCTACTCGGCGTTAAACTGGGTTGAAAGAATATCAAGCACGTGCATATGGACGAGGTTATTTAACCGGGCGAGAAGACTCGAGAGACCAGGCTAAGGCTCATTTGCCAAAAGTGGCTCGGGTCACCGAAATTACAAAAGCGATAAGATTACAATGAAGCACTACGATGAAGCAAGAGTAAACACCACCGCATTGCAGAGGAAACCAAAAAAAGTGCCCAAACAATAATATAGATAAAATACATTTCCAGAAATAAAAGTTGTAAATATATATACTGTACATGCGTGTGTATGTGTAGTTTGTAGTTAATTTAAGTAACATAACCAGAATCTCACTATCACGGTGGTGATATGTTAACTACCTCTCCTGGTATGCAGGAGGTTGTGGGTTCGATCCTGACCCTGACACCTGCTGTATATTTGGAGTTTGCGTGTCTCTCTTCCTGTGGTGGTGTGGATTTTTCTCTGGGTCCTCCGGTTTTATCCCTCCACATTTAGAATCAACATCACGCGTTTAGAGTGTTTGGCTGCAATAAATTGCCAAATGATGATAAGCCACTTCGTTGAGCTATAATTTGTGGCCAGGTCGCTTCTGAAAAAGAGCGACATCGCTCAGTGGGCCTTACCTGGTAAAATAAAAATGGTTTGTATTTTTTAAAAATAGTTTATATACTCGTATTTAATTTAAGTTTATTCTTTTCAATTGAGCCACTGATAATTTTTCGACTTCAAATAGCAACCCAAAGAGAGCCTGCACGAGCCGCCGGTTGAACGCGCTTCGACATTTGTGCTCACGGGACGTAAACCCAGCGAGGGCTCGTGCAAGAACGCCAACGCGGCGCCACCGCGCGGGGCCACCGTCCCTGCTCGGGCTGCACGCACGCATCCAGCAGGCCACTATAATTAGCGTACCACTCTTATCCTGGATATAAATTGTTTAAACGAACGACCTCTGGTCAATAATTGGCTCTTAATAATTCATGGTGGAAATGGCGATTTGTGACCGCCTAACTGTTCATGCCGTAACAATGAGCCACGCCGGTGGATCATATTCTTTATTTACTGCTCGATTATTCATTAAATATTTACCCGACACGTCCTCGCATGATGCACATCCATTCAGAGCGGATGCATTCCGAATGAAGACGATGGCAAGAGTCACATTTAAAAAAAAGAGGCCTGCAGTTTGCAGGCCTAGTTCATAGGTTATGCAAATTTAATGTACTCTCCTGACCATATGGTCTCGTGGAACATTGCTTTCCTTTAAGCAGTCTCCAAGTAGGTGATGTGGAAGAATGGCCGCTCACACAATTGTGCACGGGCACATCTGTGACCGCGTTCCCAACAGCAGACGTTTGCAGCGCAGGGTACCGTGTCTCAGCGTTTTGCAATCCAGAGCCCTTGGGTGTCCCGTGAAATATATTTTTGCCACCTCCATTGCTTTGTAACTCCGTTTTATATCACGGACGAGGACGACTCTTTTTTTTGCAGTTATTAGGCACTCGAATATGACGATAAAAAACAAAGATTTGACAACGCCTCACTATGCTCAGCAGCACCGTAACGTGACAACAGCCGAAGATGCGTACGAGCCGTGACGCACGCTTCAGGTTGGCACTGCCCAAGGCGACAGAAGGAATGAGGCACCCCACCACCCCGGCCCAAGAGCTGCGTCATTTTGTAGATTCTCTCTGCGCGGTTTCCAGGAAACCGCTGGGTGCGGCGTCGTCGCTGCAATATTTTTGTATTGCCACGCTACTGTGCGAGTGCTCTGCTACTGTTGACAAAATAAACCGGCGGCTTGGGAAGACGGGCAGCAGGCAGAGTGCAGCATGCAGGGTGCAGTGTGCAGCGGGCAGTGAGCACGGCTGAGACAGCAGCACGAAGAGCAGCAGCTCCCTCCTGAAGCCCAACAGGGGAACAGATTCCCCCGGCGCTTCCACGCCTGTCAAAGTAAAATGGAGGGGCGACCGAAAAGCGTACGGAGCAATGTTTCCGATTAGCACGGTTGGCTGCGCAAGGTGCGGAAGTTCGACATACTGCGACGTCTATCCCCATTGTCTGCGGCTCCTGCAAGTTGTGGAATCCAGTTGGTAACCTTGTCATTTTATAAATCAGTTTATCCTACACATATAAACGGTCGTAGTAGTAATTAGAATAATCATCATCTAATTTTCAGCCTTTATCAATCCACTGCTGAATAAATGCCTCGGCCGTGCCAAGTCAGTCATGCGGGCCGCTTGACCGTACTTCATCACGCTGGTCAGCGTTGGTTGTAAAGAAGATGAGAGCGCTGGAAAAATTATTGTATCCAGCCACTGCTGCAGAAAGCCCTCTCCAAACTGTTATCTCTCACAGGCCTGCGATATACGATAACGTTCCACCCGGCACTTGCACACAAGCAGGTCCCATCGCTCCACTTCCCTGGTGGATGTGCTCTCTGGCACGTTCCTTCTTTAACACGTAGGCTTTCGCGACCGATATCATCCATAATAGAGGTTTGTTTGGGTTAGATCGCGTAAATATAAAATGTCGTTAAAACCCGCCACCACCCCACACCGGTGTGTTGGAGAGCCAAGCCACAACATTTACAATCTGAGTACGACGTTTCAAAATAACGTTCCTTCTTCATTGCCACTCCATCGTTATTAACAACTGGCCAGCATCCCTTCTCGTCACCGCCCCCCCCCCCCCCCAAAGCCAATTCTCATCAACGGGTCGAAGGGCGTCATCGTCCCGCATTGTGTTCTCTAATCCACACGTTTACTCTTCCCCTCTCTCGAAGTGATTCCCGAATGTGCATCACTCCACGCTTGCGCCTTTGCACACCGTTCAGTTTTTAGTTCCACTCAACCTTTCTAATCTACGCTCAAGTTGTGGTCCGTCTCTACTTCACGACGCTGATCCCGGTCCACCTTCGATCGCGAGCGGCCACCCCATGGAGAGCCAAGGGCTGGGGGGGCTCAGCGCGGCCGCACGAGGCCCGACGGTGAAAAAACGCGCGTGCAATACGACAGACACGCCTGTATTTCATCTACGCATGGGATACGACAAGACGCGTCTGATAGGACATGACGCGTATGATATGACAGACATGCGTGCATTTCAAATGCAAGCAATCGTGACGAGACGCGTGCGATGTGGCACGCGTGTTACGGCAATGCGCGTCTTTATCACACGTTGTTATGCGACAGACACGTGCGTGTTTTATCGCTGCTCGTTTCGGGGGACAAAAGATCCATAAGAGGTTTTTAAGGGGGGTTATATTGCGTGAATATAAATGTGTCGTTAAACCCGCCACCAACCGACACAGCCAATTGAGTCAGGTTTGTCACGTAAACAGAAGATGACAATGAGTTACTAGTTCAGCACACCGCCTGTGTGTTGGAGAGTAAACCCACTACAACATTTACTATTTGACTACCGTGACGTTTCGCCGGTGATTACAACCAGCCTCGTAAGGTGGCAGCAAAAATTGTGGAGAAATCCTCCTGTTTTGGACTTAAATAGAGGTAGGGGTAAATGTGATGTGGTCACTGTGCAAAGGTGCAAAGACCAGAGGGAGGGGGGTTAATGTAGTCATATAAATTACAATGGATATCGATTATCATTAGGTGGGTTTTTCACAGTTACTCAGCATACAAAATGTATGTGCATTACGCATGTATCTTATGTTAATCTCAGAGTATCCAGAGGATATGCAAGACCTATTATTGGCTTCTCACAGTTATCACCATCAACATAGGCATGCAATTAAGCAGTGTATTCCTTGATAATGCGCTTGCAAGCAGCACTAAGCCTGTAGCTACCAGAACCGTTACAATTAAAATGTTTTAGTTCTCTCAATTTCAAGAGATTCTCTCATTAGTCTTGGCCAGCAGTAACTCACTGGACTCCCGCTGTGCGCAAACTCAGCTCCGAGATGCAGAGGAAGCGGTGAGGCTCCTGGGCAGGGGGTGCGGGGGGAGTCTGTTGGTAGGCGCAGACCGTAGCGGTGTCGTGTACGTTGAACTTCTTTCGCACCGTACGTGAACAACCGTGCTAGTCGGAGGTGCGGTGAGGACAAGGAGGCATCACTGAGCTCCGTGATCCACATGGAGTTTGCTGTCATTTTAAAGATTAACCCAAGCGATCAATGGCCAGCGACTTGGATGCTCTGCTTTCATGTAAAACAAAGTTAATTTGCAATTAATGTGCAATGAGTATTAATTATAAAATAAAAGCTCGTTTTGACATAAGACAAAAACTCAAGCTGTCCCTGCCAATTTAACTACCCGCCATGAATGATTAATACCGTAGTTGTGTTATCTTTTAATTTGCTCTCATCATGAATGTGTATACGGAGAACGCTATAACTGCAAATTGCTTTTTCATGGATGTGTTGAATGGTTCGATTTCTCTGCCTTGTATCGCCGTAACGTGTTTACAGACGTCGCGCTGCTTATGCACAAAGACAAAATACTGCTGCTCCACCACCCAGATAGGGATGGATTCCGAGGGGTGAGGTACTGGACGTAGCCAACCGAGCTAATCGGAGGCGCAGCGAAAGGACAACAAACTAAACACAAAAAGCAGTTTTCTAAGCAAACGAGTTTTTTAAATCAATTTCTTTAAAATTGTTTTTTGTGTATAGTCTGTTGTCCTTCCCCCGGAACTCCGATTAGCACGGTTGGCTACGTACGGTGTAAAAGAAGTTCAACATACGTACGTAGGTGTGCAGAGACATCCACGCAAACGGCAGCAGTAGGGCATTCTACGACGTTATTTAAAACTGCATGATAAACAAAACTATAATTACGGATGTACTCCAAAAGTGATTTGTGAGTCTGCAAGCCAGTCACAGCACTTGAGTATACTCCGTCACGTGCGGTCAAGTCGGGAATACCCTGACCGGGAGAAGACAGAGCGACCTGTGGTATGGAGGGTGAACTACGTATGACCAATTACCACTGACCAAGTTCAAAACAGCATAGCCACATGCTGATCACAATGGGCGATATGCCTGCTGGAGTGGAAGTGTGCATCTCACATTTGTCTGTCAGTCACCGCACTTGAGTCATGCACTGGAGAGTTGAAAGTCAAGTCAGGGCTCATTCAAAGTGTTGTCTAATGAGTGGTGATGGGTGGGTCTGCTGTCTTCTGTCTTGTGAGTGTGTATGGGGGGAGTGGTCGTGTAGCCGGTAGCGCGCTGCGAACCGGTCCTGGGCCTCCCCTAGGTCGACTCAGCCTCAAATGAGTACCTGATGTGCCGTGATGGCCTTCATAGGTTCTACTCACTAATAGCACTTGCCCCAACAGTCTGTCAAGGCTACACGGGAGATCTTTTGTCTTTGGTTTGTGTATGGTTATTGGTGAGTGTATTGTGGGTGGTGAGTGTGTCTGGTGAGTGGTGAGTGAGTGGTGAGTGGTGAGTGTCTGGTGAGTGGTGAGTGTCAGGTGAGTGGTGAGTGTCAGGTGAGTGGTGAGTGAGTGAGTGGTGAGTGGTGAGTGTCTGGTGAGTGAGTGGTGAGTGAGTGGTGCCTGTCTGAAGGTTCGGGCGGCACGGCTCACGGCGCAGGCACCCAGTGCCAGTTACTGTGTATATACACACAGGATATACATCTAATCGAATATAACGTGGGATATCATTTTAAGTAACAAAATTAAGCATCGTTACATGCATAATGTGAATGTATTAATTTACAAGAATATAGTTACCAACGATTTTTATAATTCCAGTTTATAAACCACGTTTCCAAACCAGACTGCAAGGATAAATATATAAATACCATTCCTGCATTGGAAGCTTTCCTCAAATAGAATGGCGCACAGTGGACTGTATGTTTTTTTCCACGATCAAGAGAATTAAAATGTAAATATGGTCGCAAACCCTCCATCCCACGGGTTTCGCTCTCTCCTTTTAACGGTTTCGTTATTTTCACGGCGATATCTCCCATCTCAATAGGTAACGCATAAAAACTGCAACCCACTTTTGCAGACGAGGCCTCACCTAGCTACCTACCTGAGACGCCTTTGAATCGCGCGGGATGCACACGAGCCCATCGCTGTCTACAGCGCCCCGCCCAGAGCACCCCGCCTAGAACACCTCGCCTAGAGCACCCCGCCTAGAACACACTACCTAGAGCACCCTGCCTAGAACACCCTGCCTAGAGCACCCCGCCTAGAGCACCCCGCCTAGAGCATCCTGCATAGAACACCCTGCCCAGAGCATCCCGCCTAGAGCACCCCGCCTAGAGCACCCTGCACCCCGCCTAGAGCACCCTGCACCCCGCCTAGAGCACCCCGCCTAGAGCACCCTGCACCCCGCCTAGAGCATCCTGCATAGAACACCCTGCCCAGAGCATCCCGCCTAGAGCATCCTGCCTAGAGCACCCCGCCTAGAGCACCCTGCCTAGAGCACCCCGCCTAGAGCACCCTGAATAGAGCGTCCTGCCTAGAGCACCCTGCCCAGAGCACCCTGCCTAGAGCACCCCGCCTAGAACACCCTGCCCAGAGCACCCTGCCTAGAGCACCCTGCCTACAGCACCCCGCCTAGAACACCCTGCCTAGAGCACCCTGCCTAGAGCACCCTGCCCAGAGCACCCTGCACCCTGCCTAGAGCACCCTGCCTAGAGCACCCCGCCCAGAGCACGCTAACTAGAGCACCCTGCCTAGAGCACCCTGCCCAGAGCACCCTGCACCCTGCCTAGAGCATCCTGCCTAGAATACCCTGCCCAGAGCATTCTGCCTAGAACACACTGCCTAGAACACGATGCCTAGAGCACGCTGCCAAGAGCACCCCGCCTAGAGCACCCTGCCTAGAGCACCCTGCCCAGAGCACCCTGCCTACAGCACCCTGCCGAGAGCACCCTGCCTAGAGCACCCTGCCAAGACCACCCTGCCCAGAGCACCCTGAATAGAGCGCCCTGCCTAGAGCACCCTGCCCAAAGCACCCTGCCCAGAGCGCCCTGCCTAGAGCACCCCGCCTAGAGCACCCTGCCTAGAACACCCTGCATAGAGCACCCTGCCTACAGCACCCTGCTGAGAGCGCCCTGCCTAGAACGCCCCGCCTAGAGCGCCCTGCCTAGAGCACCCTGCCTAGAGCACCCTGCACCCTGCCTAGAGCACCCTGCCTAGAGCACCCCGTCTACAGCACCCTGCCTAGAACACCCTGCCTAGAGCACCGTGCCTAGAGCACCCTGCCTAGAGCACCCTGCACCCTGCCTAGAGCACCCTGCCTAGAGCACCCTGCCCAGATCACCCTGCCTAGGGTGCACTGCCTAGAGCGCCCTACCTAGAGCACCCTGCCTAGAACACCCTGCCTACAGCACCTTGCACGCTGCCTAGAGCATCCTGCCTCGAGCACCCTGCCTAGAGCACCCTGCCCAGAGCACCCTGCCTAGAACACCCTGCCTAGAGCACCCTGCCTAGAACACCCTGCCTAGAGCACCCTGCCTAGCGCACCCTGCCTAGAGCACCCTGCCTAGAGCACCCTGCCCAGAGCACCCTGCCTAGAACACCCTGCCTAGAGCACCCTGCCCAGAGCACCCTGCCTAGAACACCCTGCCTAGAGCACCCTGCACCCTGCCTAGAGCATCCTGCCTAGAGCACCCTGCCTACAGCACCCTGCCTAGAACACCCTGGCTAGAGCACCCTGCCTAGAGCACCTTGCACCCTGCCTAGAGCACCCCGGCTAGAGCACCCTACCTAGAGCACCCTGCCTAGAGCGCCCTGCCTAGAGCGCCCTGCATAGAGCACCCTGCCTAGAGCACCCTGCCTAGAGCACCCTGCCTAGAGCACCCCGCCTAGAGCACCCTGCCTAGAGCACCCTCCATAGAGCACCCCGCCTAGAACACCCTGCCTAGAGCACCCTGCCTAGAGCACCCTGCCTAGAGCACCCTGCATAGAGCACCCCGCCTAGAACACCCTGCCTAGAGCACCCTGCCTAGAGCACCCTGCCTAGAGCACCCTGCCTAGAGCACCCCGCCTAGAACACCCTGCCTAGAGCACCCTGCCTAGAGCGCCCTGCCTTGAGCACCCT
This sequence comes from Lethenteron reissneri, assembly GCF_015708825.2. NCBI lineage: Eukaryota > Metazoa > Chordata > Hyperoartia > Petromyzontiformes > Petromyzontidae > Lethenteron > Lethenteron reissneri. The sequence goes on from NC_083816.1 coordinate 750,167, forward strand.
GCCTAGAGCACCCCGCCTAGAACACCCTGCCTAGAGCACCCCGCGTAGAGCGCCCTGCCTTGAGCACCCCGCCTACAGCACCGTGCCTAGAACACCCTGCCTAGAGCACCCTGCCTAGAGCACCCTGCCTAGAGCACCCTGCATAGAGCACCCCGCCTAGAGCACCCTGCCTAGAGCGCCCTGCCTAGAGCACCCTGCCTAGATCACCCTGCCTAGATCACCCTGCCTAGAGCACCCCGCCTAGAGCACCCCGCCTAGAGCACCCTGCCTAGAGCACCCTGCCTAGATCACCCTGCCTAGAGCGCCCCGCCTAGAGCACCCCGCCTAGAGCACCCTGCCTAGAGCACCCTGCCTAGAGCACCCTGCCTAGAGCACCCCGCCTAGAGCACCCTGCCTAGAGCACCCTGCCTAGAGCACCCTGCCTAGAGCACCCCGCCTAGAGCACCCTGTCTAGAGCACCCTACCTAGAGCACGATGCCGAGAGCACCCTGCCTAGAGCACCCTGCCTAGAGCACCCTGCCTAGAGCACCCTGCCTAGAGCACCCTGAATAGAGCACCCCGCCTAGAGCACCCTGCCTAGAACACCCTGCCTAGAGCACGATGCCGAGAGCACCCTGCCTAGAGCACCCTGCCTAGAGCGCCCTGCCTAGAGCACCCTGCCTAGAGCACCCTGAATAGAGCACCCCGCCTAGAGCACCCTGCCTAGAGCACCCTGCCTAGAGCACCCTGAATAGATCACCCTGCCTAGAGCGCCCTGCCTAGAGCACCCTGCCTAGAGCACCCTGCCTAGAGCACCCCGCCTAGAGCACCCTGCCTAGAGCGCCCCGTCCAGAGCACCCTGCACCCAGCCTAAAGCACCCTGCCTAGAGCGCCCTGCCTAGAGCACCCTGCCTAGAGCACCCTGCACCCTGCCTAGAGCACCCTGCCTAGAGCACCCTGCCTAGAGCACCCTGCCTAGAGCACCCTGCCTAGAGCACCCCGCCTAGAGCACCCTGCCTAGAGCACCCTGCCTAGAACACCCTGCCTAGAGCACCCTGCCTAGAGCACCCTGCACCCTGCCTAGAGCACCCTGCCTAGAACACCCTGCCTAGAGCACCCTGCCGAGAGCACCCTGCCTAGAGCACCCTGCACCCTGCCTAGAGCGCCCTGCCTAGAGCACCCTGCCTAGAGCACCCTGCACCCCGCCTAGAGCACCCCGCCTAGAGCACCCTGCCTAGAGCACGCTGCCTAGAACACCCTGCCTAGAGCACCCTGCCGAGAGCACCCTGCCTAGAGCACCCTGCCTAGAACACCCTGCCTAGAGCACCCTCCCGAGAGCACCCTGACTAGAACACCCTGCCTAGAGCACCCTGCCTAGAGCACCCTGCACCCTGCCTAGAGCGCCCTGCCTAGAGCACCCTGCCTAGAGCACCCTGCACCCAGCCTAGAGCACCCCGCCTAGAGCACTCCGCCTAGAGCACGCTAACTAGAGCACCCTGCCTAGAGCACCCTGCCCAGAGCACCCTGCACCCTGCCTAGAGCACCCTGCCTAGAGCACCCTGCATCCTGCCTAGAGCACCCTGCCTACAGCACCCCGCCTACAGCACCCTGCCTAGAGCACCCTGCACCCTGCCTAGAGCACCCTGCCTAGAGCACCCCGCCTACAACACCCTGCCTAGAGCACCCTGCACCCTACCTAGAGCACCCTGCATCCTGCCTAGAGCACCCTGCCTACAGCACCCCGCCTACAGCACCCTGCCTAGAGCACCCTGCACCCTGCCTAGAGCGCCCTGCCTAGAGCGCCCTGCCTACAGCACCCTGCCTAGAGCACCCTGCACCCTACCTAGAACACCCTACCTAGAGCACCCTGCCTAGAGCGCCCTGCCTAGAGCACCCTGCCTAGAGCGCCCTGCACCCTGCCTAGAGCACCCTGCCTAGAGCGCCCTGCCTAGAGCACCCTGCCTAGAGCACCCTGCCTAGAGCGCCCTGCCTACAACACCCTGCCTAGAGCACCCTGCACCCTACCTAGAGCACCCTGCCTAGAGCACCCTGCCTAGAGCACCCTGCCTAGAGCGCCCTGCCTAGAGCACCCTGCCTAGAGCACGGTGCCTAGAGCACCCTGCCTAGAGCACCCTGCCTAGAGCACCCTGCCTAGAGCGCCCTGCCTAGAGCGCCCTGCCTAGAGCACCCTGCCTAGAGCGCCCTGCCTAGAGCACGGTGCCACTGCACACACGAAGAAGCTCTGGTAGCAAACGTGGAAGAGGAGAGTTTGGCAGTTAAAATTATACTTTCCCACCATCCATCTCACCACATTGCTCTATTTTTTATATTTAATGTAAACCGACTCTAGTGGTAATACCACATTTTATATGTACGAAATTACGATGATTTACTGTGATCACAATCATTTCTACATGGATAAATTATTGTATACCAGGATTATAGAGTCCTGGACATGAATTTGGCAAATGCTGGAAATATATTTTTCACATAAACAAATAATATTCACCATAGTTAAATGTATCTTAGAGCCCATTTTTCTTCCACTGTTGAACTCTTGATTGTACGGTTAAACTTCTCGATTCCGAACTCGTTGGTGCAAGGCCGTTGCGGTTCTGCACAATTGCCACCAGTAATTTACAATTCACAAACGACAACAATTTAAGGAACACTTTGGGGGGTTGTTTGACCACAGCTCACCACACAGTGCCAGGTAGAGAGGTACGCCCCAGGAACAGTTGAGATGCGAGTGAAAACTAATGTTAGCCTTGGTCGGGAAGCAAACTCAGATCACGGGTCTTTAACGCAATGCGCTTAACCAAGTACATCGCCACTCCACCCCGTAGTTTACATAACAATATTCAATTGATCTTACTCTGTATAAACTATTCGGAATGTATTGTTGGGTAAGGCCACAAATTAAAACCGGTCACATCTATGTCGTGAAACCCTTCACCACCTGACAACATTAACAAAACAACCCCTCCCCTTGCTGCACGGCATGCGCAAGGGTTTAACGCACCGATTGTTCTTGTCTCGGCGGCGCATCGGCGAGTTCCAAGAAGGATTCTCACAACCCAATTTTGGCGGCAAATATATTCGCGACATTTCACTTGAAACGGCTGCACAAACATCGGGGACAGAGAGGGAGAGCGTCCCCAGTCACACAAAAGGGATGGATGCACAAATGCGGTGAGGCCAACAATTACATGACATCTTCTTGGTTCTTTCGGTAAAGTCACGTAGAAGGGAAGTAATAAAATAATAAAAATAAAACATAATAAAACAATTCTCACGACGTTTCGGCCACAACGCAAGCAGCCGTCCTCAGGTGAAAACCAGGTCCGTCGAGGCGACAGAGTCAGACTCTGTCGCCTCGACAGACCTGGTTTTCACGTGACTTTACCGAAAGAACCAAGAAGATGAATCCCTGCAGTCACGAAAGCTTTAAATCGAAATTACATGACATTCTTTTAGTCTTAACTTAAATCCGCTCCTGCTGCCAGGTGATTACGTGTTGTGCGCGGGGTGTTAAGCGACAAGGCAAGATGCAACGTCTGGAGCAGACTGCAAAAAAAAGCATAGAGGGCTCCTCCTGAAATAAAATTTCTCCGCAATCAGCACCGCCTCTTTAATTCTCCTGAGTGCTGAGATTGATATCTCACTTGGCATCTGTTTTTGCAAACCCGCGCAGACAATTTAATCGCAGAAAGTGTGCACAAAAGGAAAAACACGGTGCAGCAATCCGGGGGAGCTGATATATACACGCACAGCACACGTAGTGCAGGAAAAGCAGCTCTGTAATAAAATCGTTAAAGCCGGGAGTAAAACGATTTGGGAAGAACGGCACCACCGCCGCTGGTTGGCAGGAGCTCAGCTGCCGCGTCTGCCTCGTGAGAGTTCGCCGTTTGACGTTTTCCCTCTCAAAAGGAAGCGGTGTATAACGTGTAGCGTGCACGTTTCGGGAAAAAAAAGGTGGACCCTAGCCAAAACGAAAAACAAAGTTGTATCAACGGCGCAAGGTCCAGGCTGGTCACCGATTTATTTCCAGAGTAACCGAAGACCCGGGTGCCCAGTGCAAGTGAAGCAACAGCAGTGCTGCTTTCACAGCCTACCATTTAAAAAAGAAAAGCAGTTGCCATTTAAAAAAAACGGCCCAAACAAATGTTTGCCTCTCAAAGCACACATGGACGAAAGATAGATTGAAAATTATTTTTAACTAAAATTGTATTCGCAAAAGTGGCCTGCACAAATACCATTAGCAAAATATGCCACGGCTGAAAAGGTGGCAGTAAACACAGGCAAAATCTATTGGCGTCTTGCCACCTGAGTATTTGTCACTCTACCGGTGCCAGTCAAGGAGGGCGGCTGTGGCGCTGTTGTTGGTATCCACCACTCTACTGTGGCCCCGTGGCTATAGGCACTGCCCATACCTCACGCGCACACCTGTGTATGTACGTTGAACTACTTTCGCACCGTACGTAGCCAACCGTGCTAACTGGAGGTGCGTGGGAAGGACAACAAACTAAACACAGAAAAAAACTAGCCCAGCATTGGACCGATCATTGACAGAAACAGGCAGGAGAAAAGAAATGGAAACTGCTAACAGCAAAAAAATTACAAGAATCATTCTCCGTACTGTGTTCAACAGACTGAAAAATCACGTTTTAGTGTCTATGGGCTCTTACCTAGTTTAAATAAATAACTGACTCACTGACAGAGAGAGACAGACATTGAGGCAGGCAGACTGACAGAGACAGATGGAGACTCTGAGAGAGAACTTTCAATGACTGTTGCTCAGTCATCGTCATCACTCCGTTGGGTTGAAGTATGACGACAATTGGTAAACCGCTAACTGCAGAGATAGAGAGAGAGTGGAAGCACCAACGTGTTTTATTAATCCCCCAAAGGTAGATATTTCTCCATCACGACATTGATTTCGCTCTCGATTTGAAGCGCAGACAATTCCCCGTGTCCCGTGCGGCGAGCACGAGCAAGGGCCGAGCGATCGACGCTGAACCGCGACGGGGTGGTCGCCTTGCGGAGCCCACGCTTCGGCCACGGCCTCTCTCAAGATTTATTAGCTGTACAGATCTCAAGATTAAATGTTCGTAAAACTAATAAACAGGCCGCTCTATTACCACATTGGACAAGTATATTTACAAGGAACAAAAATGTTTGTATAAAGTGACGTTTGTCGGCTCTTTAAGTGCATTGTTACAACAATTGCTCTATCACTCTTTAAATCACAGCTGTCCAAACTTTTATAAACTTTTCCACCCAGGTCCAAACTTCCACCGACAAGCGAACAACTGCCGGCCACATCTAAGAGCTACTGTGTTAACCAGTACCGCGATAAGCGATGGCAGAGAGAGACAGAGAGAGATGAGCGATGTAATGCACATCTTGATGGTAGATAACAGGGGTTGTTGTGTGTGGGTATTAGGGCTCTGTATTAAACTCTTGAGGGTGCCACGGTTAAATCTGTACCCACAATTGCGAGGACGGCAACGCTCGTTGCGAGCGGCGCGATGTCCAGGTGCCTCGTGTCCCCCCCTGCGGTGCGTGGACTTGCAATGCCAGGTCCCCATTTAGACAGAACAAGACACTGACATTGGCTGCGATCAGAATGAGAATATTTATTTAGACTGCAGGAGGAATCCGATGAGCTCTAAAGCTCATTTTCACAGATGTCCATTAGGGGCATGGGGTAAGAACGTTACAACAACAAACAGCACAAAAACACGATAGTAGTGCAAAGGACAAGAAAGGTAAACAAATCACCCAAACACAAACGAATACAACACTTAACCATCCCCATCCTACCAGGCCAAGCCCACTGAGTTATTGACTTATTTTTTAGAAGCAACCTGGCCACAAATGAGAGCTCAACAACCAAGTGGCCCATCATTTTGGACATTTGTAGCAGCAACAAAAATACAAGTAATAACGTGCTATAAATGTCCACACGATAAGCCACTTTCGTTGAGCTATCACTTGTGGTCAGGTCGCTTTGACAAAATAAGTTAATACCTCAGTGGGCTTAACCTGGTAAGAAAATAATTTGGTTTACTATTTTTTAGTCATTTGTTTACCTTTCCTATGTTTTGCACTACTATCATAGTTGTTGTGTTGCTTGTTATTGTAACTTTCTGACCCACCCCTACCAAACATTTGTGAAAAATAGCTTCATAGCTCACCGAAATAACCAAAAAGTAAAGCTGTATAGCTCATCGGATTCTTCCAGGATGAATAAATATATTTGATTATAAGAAATTAAAGCGCACCACAAGATGTAGTGTTATACATAAGAACAAAATAACAATATCAATTATTAGAGCAGATATGATTATCTATTTTATATGTACGGTATGTTTCCTGTTTACGAATTATGAAACAGCATTTCACTTCGTTGCTAAATTGCATTCCCAAATAGAGCATACATACATGGATCATGTAACCATTTGGAAAAGTAATTATGGTTCCTATTTTTTATACATTTTGAATGCATAATCACCTCAACGATTGCAAAGGCCTAAACATGATCAATGGCAAGCAATGTACCTGCAAAACATGCAAAATGTGTGCCTGTGATGTCACGTGGCCTTCAGCGCATTCAAAAATAGCAGCGCACTTCGACTGACTTAATTTCACGAGCTCGAACATTCTGCGCGGTCTAATCGTGTATCTAGACTCGAGCGCCGCTGTTGTAACGTTGAGTTTTCTGCGTTCCCAAAATGTCTCTAAAACACCATCTGAACACCGCCACCCCCTCATTAAAGCGCTGCCACAACCACCACCACCACCGCCTCCCTCCTGGCTCAACCCGAGCACCACGAACCCTGGCCTCAATCATGGTCGCATTGAGAACATCGTCGTGACCCCCCCCCCCCCGTGCCCGCTTAATTAACTCTTCAAACGTTTACGCTCCCTGCCCCAAACCCCCACCCGCCCTGGTAGGATGGGGATGGTTTAGTTTGTATTGTGCGTGTGTTTGGGTGATGTGTGTGTGTCGTGTCGTGGTCACGCTCTTACCCCGTGCCCCGACTGGACGTCTGTGAGAAAAGAGCTTTGTTGCTCGTCGGATTTCTCCTGCCGTCTAAATCAATATTCCCATTCTGAAGCGTCGCATGGCTGACCAGGAGTGGCCTGAGCCCTGACCCCAGCACTCCACAGAGGCAGCCACCTCTGACCTCTCATTTGTTCGTCGTCTACCCCCATGACCGCACACCTCAGATGAGCACGGCTCGCTACGTAGGCTGCGAAAGAAGTTCAACACGCGTACACACGTACGTAGGGCAAGGCCCAGTCCCGGATTATCCAAGTAGCAAAACTATCTGCATATGCTACGGGCCCCGCACTAAATGCTTTCAAGCTATCAATTCCGGTTCAGTGATTCTGCACTTGCTCGATTACTATAGTACTATACCGCCTTCAACTTTTATAAACGACTGGGTGTTTAAGGTTATCGATTTGTCGTGTCTGGCTGTATAGCAAATGAAACAAATACAATTACTTTACTATGCGAGTTAAACATTTGTGTTTTAATATTTGTGGGTTTTTTTTTATTTAGGGCCCCTGTATAACATATGCTACAGCCCGGCACTCGCTTAACCCGGCACTGGCAAAGGCCCACTCACGGAGCTTAAGATGTTAATGATTAAATAAAATGTACCTGACAAGTTTCCTTGTTTTGCGCGCGTGAATGTATTGTGGAATAAGAACAATCAGCGTGCGTTTGGCGCTTCCCAGGGGGGACGAATCTCTCTCCATTGAATATAAAACTAAGAGTTTGAATCTCTCTTCACTGAGTATGAAACTAAGAGTTTGAATCTCTCTTCACTGAGTATGAAACTAAGAGTTTGAATCTCTCTTCACTGAGTATGAAACTAAGAGTTTGAATCTCTCTCCATTGAGTATGAAACTAAGAGTTTGAATCTCTCTCCATTGAATATGAAACTAAGAGTTTGAATCTCTCTTCACTGAATATGAAACTAAGAGTTCGAATCTCTCTCCACTGAATATGAAACTAAGAGATTGAATCTCTCTTCACTGAGTATGAAACTAAGAGATTGAATCTCTCTTCACTGAGTATGAAACTAAGAGTTTGAATCTCTCTCCATTGAATATGAAACTAAGAGTTCGAATCTCTCTTCACTGAGTATGAAACTAAGAGTTCGAATCTCTCTTCACTGAATATGAAACTAAGAGTTTGAATCTCTCTTCACTGAATATGAAACTAAGAGATTGAATCTCTCTTCACTGAGTATGAAACTAAGAGATTGAATCTCTCTTCACTGAGTATGAAACTAAGAGTTTGAATCTCTCTCCATTGAATATGAAACTAAGAGTTCGAATCTCTCTCCACTGAATATGAAACTAAGAGATTGAATCTCTCTTCACTGAGTATGAAACTAAGAGTTCGAATCTCTCTCCATTGAATATGAAACTAAGAGTTCGAATCTCTCTCCACTGAGTATGAAACTAAGAGTTTGAATCTCTCTTCACTGAATATGAAACTAAGAGATTGAATCTCTCTTCACTGAGTATGAAACTAAGAGATTGAATCTCTCTTCACTGAGTATGAAACTAAGAGTTTGAATCTCTCTCCACTGAGTATGAAACTAAGAGATTGAATCTCTCTTCACTGAATATGAAACTAGAGTTTGAATCTCTCTCCACTGAATATGAAACTAGAGTTTGAATCTCTCTTCACTGAATATGAAACTAGAGCTTGAATCTCTCTCCACTGAATATGAAACTAAGAGTTTGAATCTCTCTTCACTGAATATGAAACTAAGAGTTTGAATCTCTCTTCACTGAATATGAAACTAAGAGTTTGAATCTCTCTCCATTGAATATGAAACTAAGAGTTTGAATCTCTCTTCACTGAATATGAAACTAAGAGTTTGAATCTCTCTCCATTGAATATGAAACTAAGAGTTTGAATCTCTCTCCATTGAATATGAAACTAAGAGTTTGAATCTCTCTCCACTGAATATGAAACTAAGAGTTTGAATCTCTCTCCACTGAATATGAAACTAAGAGTTTGAATCTCTCTCCATTGAATATGAAACTAAGAGTTTGAATCTCTCTTCATTGAATATGAAACTAGAGTTTGAATCTCTCTCCACTGAATATGAAACTAAGAGTTTGAATCTCTCTCCATTGAATATGAAACTAAGAGTTTGAATCTCTCTCCACTGAATATGAAACTAAGAGTTTGAATCTCTCTCCACTGAATATGAAACTAAGAGTTTGAATCTCTCTCCATTGAATATGAAACTAAGAGTTTGAATCTCTCTCCACTGAATATGAAACTAAGAGTTTGAATCTCTCTCCATTGAATATGAAACTAAGAGTTTGAATCTCTCTCCACTGAATATGAAACTAAGAGTTTGAATCTCTCTCCATTGAATATGAAACTAAGAGTTTGAATCTCTCTCCACTGAATATGAAACTAAGAGTTTGAATCTCTCTCCACTGAATATGAAACTAAGAGTTTGAATCTCTCTCCACTGAATATGAAACTAGAGCTTGAATCTCTCTCCACTGAATATGAAACTAAGAGTTTGAATCTCTCTTCACTGAGTATGAAACTAAGAGTTTGAATCTCTCTCCATTGAATATGAAACTAAGAGTTTGAATCTCTCTCCACTGAATATGAAACTAAGAGTTTGAATCTCTCTCCACTGAATATGAAACTAAGAGTTTGAATCTCTCTCCATTGAATATGAAACTAAGAGTTTGAATCTCTCTTCATTGAATATGAAACTAAGAGTTTGAATCTCTCTCCATTGAATATGAAACTAAGAGTTTGAATCTCTCTCCATTGAATATGAAACTAAGAGTTTGAATCTCTCTCCACTGAATATGAAACTAGAGTTTGAATCTCTCTCCACTGAATATGAAACTAGAGTTTGAATCTCTCTCCACTGAATATGAAACTAGAGTTTGAATCTCTCTCCACTGAATATGAAACTAAGAGTTTGAATCTCTCTCCACTGAATATGAAACTAAGAGTTGAATCTCTCTCCACTGAATATGAAACTAGAGTTTGAATCTCTCTTCATTGAATATGAAACTAGAGTTTGAATCTCTCTCCACTGAATATGAAACTAGAGTTTGAATCTCTCTCCACTGAATATGAAACTAGAGTTTGAATCTCTCTTCACTGAATATGAAACTAGAGTTTGAATCTCTCTCCACTGAATATGAAACTAGAGTTTGAATCTCTCTCCACTGAATATGAAACTAAGAGTTTGAATCTCTCTCCATTGAATATGAAACTAAGAGTTTGAATCTCTCTCCACTGAATATGAAACTAAGAGTTTGAATCTCTCTCCACTGAATATGAAACTAAGAGTATGAATCTCTCTCCACTGAATATGAAACTAAGAGTTTGAATCTCTCTCCACTGAATATGAAACTAGAGTTCGAATCTCTCTCCACTGAATATGAAACTAGAGTTTGAATCTCTCTCCACTGAATATGAAACTAAGAGTTTGAATCTCTCTTCATTGAATATGAAACTAAGAGTTTGAATCTCTCTTCATTGAATATGAAACTAGAGTTTGAATCTCTCTCCACTGAATATGAAACTAGAGTTTGAATCTCTCTCCACTGAATATGAAACTAGAGTTTGAATCTCTCTTCACTGAATATGAAACTAAGAGTTTGAATCTCTCTCCATTGAATATGAAACTAAGAGTTTGAATCTCTCTTCACTGAATATGAAACTAAGAGTTCGAATCTCTCTCCACTGAATATGAAACTAGAGTTTGAATCTCTCTCCATTGAATATGAAACTAAGAGTTTGAATCTCTCTTCATTGAATATGAAACTAAGAGTTTGAATCTCTCTCCATTGAATATGAAACTAAGAGTTTGAATCTCTCTCCACTGAATATGAAACTAAGAGTTTGAATCTCTCTTCACTGAATATGAAACTAAGAGTTCGAATCTCTCTCCACTGAATATGAAACTAGAGTTTGAATCTCTCTCCATTGAATATGAAACTAAGAGTTTGAATCTCTCTTCATTGAATATGAAACTAGAGTTTGAATCTCTCTTCATTGAGTATGAAACTAGAGTTTGAATCTCTCTCCATTGAATATGAAACTAAGAGTTTGAATCTCTCTTCATTGAATATGAAACTAGAGTTCGAATCTCTCTCCACTGAATATGAAACTAGAGTTTGAATCTCTCTCCATTGAATATGAAACTAAGAGTTTGAATCTCTCTTCATTGAATATGAAACTAAGAGTTTGAATCTCTCTCCATTGAATATGAAACTAAGAGTTCGAATCTCTCTCCACTGAATATGAAACTAGAGTTTGAATCTCTCTCCATTGAATATGAAACTAAGAGTTTGAATCTCTCTTCATTGAATATGAAACTAAGAGTTTGAATCTCTCTCCATTGAATATGAAACTAAGAGTTTGAATCTCTCTTCACTGAATATGAAACTAAGAGTTTGAATCTCTCTTCACTGAATATGAAACTAAGAGTTCGAATCTCTCTTCACTGAATATGAAACTAAGAGTTTGAATCTCTCTTCACTGAATATGAAACTAAGAGTTCGAATCTCTCTTCACTGAGTATGAAACTAAGAGTTCGAATCTCTCTCCACTGAATATGAAACTAAGAGTTTGAATCTCTCTTCACTGAATATGAAACTAAGAGTTTGAATCTCTCTTCACTGAATATGAAACTAAGAGCTTGAATCTCTCTTCACTGAATATGAAACTAAGAGTTTGAATCTCTCTTCACTGAATATGAAACTAAGAGTTTGAATCTCTCTCCACTGAATATGAAACTAAGAGTTCGAATCTCTCTTCACTGAATATGAAACTAAGAGTTTGAATCTCTCTTCACTGAATATGAAACTAAGAGTTCGAATCTCTCTTCACTGAGTATGAAACTAAGAGTTCGAATCTCTCTTCACTGAATATGAAACTAAGAGTTTGAATCTCTCTTCACTGAATATGAAACTAAGAGTTTGAATCTCTCTCCACTGAATATGAAATTAAGAGTTCGAATCTCTCTTCATTGAATATGAAACTAAGAGTTCGAATCTCTCTTCACTGAATATGAAACTAAGAGTTCGAATCTCTCTTCACTGAGTATGAAATTAAGAGTTCGAATCTCTCTTCACTGAATATGAAACTAAGAGTTTGAATCTCTCTTCACTGAATATGAAACTAAGAGTTCGAATCTCTCTTCACTGAGTATGAAATTAAGAGTTCGAATCTCTCTTCATTGAATATGAAACTAAGAGTTTGAATCTCTCTTCATTGAATATGAAACTAAGAGTTTGAATCTCTCTTCACTGAGTATGAAACTAAGAGTTCGAATCTCTCTTCACTGAGTATGAAACTAAGAGTTTGAATCTCTCTTCATTGAATATGAAACTAAGAGTTTGAATCTCTCTTCATTGAGTATGAAACTGAGAGTTTGAGTCTCTCTTCATTGAATATGAAACTAAGAGCTTGAATCTCTCTTCATTGAATATGAAACTAAGAGTTTGAATCTCTCTTCATTGAATATGAAACTAAGAGTTTGAATCTCTCTTCATTGAATATGAAACTAAGAGCTTGAATCTCTCTTCATTGAGTATGAAACTAAGAGTTTGAGTCTCTCTTCACTGAGTATGAAACTAAGAGTTTGAATCTCTCTTCATTGAATATGAAACTAAGAGTTTGAATCTCTCTTCACTGAGTATGAAACTAAGAGCTTGAATCTCTCTCCATTGGCCGCACGTCCTCACAAACTCGGCAGTCGCTCAATCCGCATCACCCTAAAATAAAATGTTTCGCTCTGGATGATCGCTGCAAAGTATGACCTGTGTTTTGATTTAGTGTGCTGATCTTAAAGGTGCATTGAAAAATTATAATACTCCGATTGATGCTCCTGCTGTTGTGGAGTGACTCATGCAGCCAGCTATGGCTGCAGAGTTTGGTAGTACATGTTGTTTATGTCGTTTATTGTGAAAATTCCGTCACAGTTCCTATGATCACTGTTTCATTGCTTTATTTTGGTGATTTCGAAAAGTTTACTGGTTTGGCCATGTTTGTTTGTTGTAGTACGGAGTAAGACTGACGGCCTTAATCTAAGTTGTCTTGTGGTTGTTGTTGTTGTTTGACTTGCATCCCACTGGGATTTTTGCACAGCGTTGGTGTACGGTGTTTTTTCTGCAATATTTTGCTGTCTTTTCTTGGATTTCTGTTTGCACTGAGTCACATATTCACTTTAAGATGTTTTCTTGTTCATGTTTTAGTTTTTTTGTTTGTTGCGGTTGCACCCGATTCAAGAGCCGAATGGCTTACAGGGCTATACCTAATAAATGAACTTGAACCCCCAAAATCCCGCGCAAGCCAATCGCAGCTGCCGCGACGCCGCCTTTCATCTCCCCAAGGGCCACCATTCGCAGCGACACCTCTATAATTGGTGGTTTTTATGCGAAATAAAAAAACATTTAAAATACAACAACAAAAATCCCACTGTTACGCGTTCGAAGTAAACGCGCAGAATCATTCCACTCGGGTTTGATACACAGTATAAACGATGTACTGTCCAGTACAGTACGTTGGCAGTGTGTTCAGTGTTCTCGACGCCGGTAACTCGCTTGACGTGGATTCAACTCTCTTTTATTCCCCAGATCCTTCATGGATACTGCGGGCAGTATTTCTGGAAGCCATCACGGTGTGCAGTCCTACAAATAGGCGGCAGAGCTTGGCGTTTACAATAAATCCCCATTGGTGGTGCCTTGTGCGAAACACTTCGAGGGAATTTCACGGGAGAGGGAATAGATTCGAATTTCTCACTCTCCGATGGAACAGAAATGATCAACCCTCACAAGCGTCGCGTTGTCTGCTCCAGAACGGATGTCTCCTGAGCGATTCGGGCTCCGACACAATTGTGTTTTACCGAGAGAGGTTCACAAACACACACACACACACGGGGTGCGCACAGTGACAGAAACACATTTTCTAATCTAATTCGTTAATGTATTATGATATTCGGGGGTTCATAATGAAACGTACAGGTCCATTCAAGTCAATGCCTTGGACCAAAAACACCAGCACAATATTGCGTTTAGGTTTAAATAATTATCAATCGGTTCAGTGGCTGGGTGGTGCAGTGTCTTGGAGGCGATATGAACCCAATAATCCGACATCGATTCCCGACGTCGGCTAACATCGATCGAGGGTGATATTCGAACCGGTCCTGAGCATCGCCTGAAAGACCCTCACCGACTGGCGTGGTTCAGTGCGATGAAGTGATCCCCCGTGACCGAAAGATGTCGAGAAGCCTTCACCCAGAGTTGACTTGTGATGAGGCCGGACATTACCACGACAAAGTGCCCCAAAACATTTTGGAACTGCTGCCTCACCTGAGCTCTGGGCTGGAGCCGCACGCGGCTCCCAGCTCCCCCTTCCCTGTTACCCTCGTCAGCTCCCTGCTCCCCTTCCAGCTCTCCGCTCCCCTTCCCATCTCCCTGCTCCCCTTCCAGCTGCCCTCTCCCATTCCCTGCTTCCCTTGCCAGCTCCCCGCTCCCCTTCCAGCTCCCCGCTCCCCTTCCAGCTCCCCGCTCCCCTTCCAGCTCCCCGCTCCCCTTCCAGCTCCCCGCTCCCCTTCCAGCTCCCCGCTCCCCTTCCAGCTCCCCGCTCCCCTTCCAGCTCCCCGCTCCCCTTCCAGCTCCCCGCTCCCCTTCCAGCTACCCGCTCCCCTTACAGCTCCCCGCTCCCCTTCCAACTCCCCGCTCCCCTTCCAGCTACCCGCTCCCCTTCCAGCTCCCCGCTCCCCTTCCAGCTGCCCGCTCCCCTTCCAGCTCCCCGCTCCCCTTCAGCTGCCCGCTCCCCTTCCAGCTCCCCGCTCCCCTTCCAGCTACCCGCTCCCCTTCCAGCTCCCCGCTCCCCTTCCAGCTACCCGCTCCCCTTCCAGCTCCCCGCTCCCCTTCCAGCTGCCCGCTCCCCTTCCAGCTCCCCGCTCCCCTTCCAGCTCCCCGCTCCCCTTCCAGCTCCCCGCTCCCCTTCCAGCTCCCCGCTCCCCTTCCAGCTCCCCGCTCCCCTTCCAGCTCCCCGCTCCCCTTCCAGCTCCCCGCTCCCCTTCCAGCTCCCCGCTCCCCTTCCAGCTCCCCGCTCCCCTTCCAGCTGCCCGCTCCCCTTCCCGCTCCCCGCTCCCCTTCCAGCTCCCCGCTCCCCTTCCAGCTCCCCGCTCCCCTTCCAGCTACCCGCTCCCCTTCCAACTCCCCGCTCCCTTCCAGCTACCCGCTCCCCTTCCAGCTCCCCGCTCCCCTTCCAGCTGCCCGCTCCCCTTCCAGCTACCCGCTCCCCTTCCAGCTCCCCGCTCCCCTTCCAGCTACCCGCTCCCCTTTCAGCTACCCGCTCCCCTTCCAGCTCCCCGCTCCCCGTGGCAGCAGCGAGCGGCTGCTGCCACAGGGCGACTCCAGGCTGGGCACGGCGTGCCGACCCCGGCAGCCGTCCTGCTGACACTGGGGTCATCCCAACATCCACCACCACCACCTCGCTCTGCGCGGCTCTAAGACTCTCGCCTGCATGGACACAGAAACAAGCCGCCGCAACCATCGCCCATTGTACGTACAGTACGTTGAACTTCTTTCGCACTGTACGCAGGCGACCGTGCTAATCGAACGCGCGGCTGCACCACGTGGCGGCTTCACTCGGTGATGTTGATGAGCAACATGGAAAATATCAATGTTCACAGTTGATAAGGGGTTTGTCTGTGTGTGTGTGTGGTCGCGTCAACCACGGCATTCGTGGAAACGGGATGTGACGGACATGCTGGCAAGAGCGGGACTTAAGGGCCCACAGCAGGAGCGGAGAGACGCGTGGGGGGGCACGGGGCGAGAAGAAGGAGGGGAAGGGTTTAGGGGGATGCTGGGCACGAGAGGCGCGTACGAGGCTCACCTGGAGCGAGGGAGGTGCTGATCGCGTCTGGACTACCCCGTGGGTGGGGCCGCGTCACATGACCTCCGACGGGCACTCTGCGGATGAGAGAACATGGGGGGTCTCTTGGTCATTTGTGACCGAACGTGAAATGTAATCAACAACAACAACGCAAGCCACTTAGTTATTCCCTTGCTCGCTCCGCGTTACTGTGGAGTTGAAACATCGGCTTCGTCCGTCCCGCAGCGTTCGTAACAAATGAAATCATTTAAAGCCGTTCGTTGACCCGCCGCTTGGGAAAAGACCCCTTTCAACAACCTGCATTGACCAGTGCAGTGAAGTATGGTCAAGCAATCAAACAACACTCGAATGGCATTCGCCAAGTTATTGAGTGTCGGGTGACCTATTTTTCCGAGTTTTGCTCATGTCAACCAATTGTTAAACCACTCTCCAACTCTCGCCTTGGTATACTCTCCTTCCACTCTGCCAGCCCAGTTCAGTCACCACCGTCTCCCCCACTCTCCCCTCTGACTGCCAAGACTTTTGACAGCGAAGAGCTGAAAGATGTGTAAATGTTCAGTCGCTTGTCAAACTTAATGAATTTTACGAAATTACAATTTGACAATAATAATGCTGAAATTTGTAATTCACTCATGAGATGTAGGTGTCCCTTAACTACATTCGTATACAAATCATTAAAAGTCGACTTAAACAGTCTTCTTCTTTCGTACAGCTAATGATGTAGAGCCAGAGCAACAGCTACAATTTCACATTCAGGTGGTCAATCCAAGATAAGCGTGTCAGGAGCAGCGGAGTGGTGTGCCATCGCTGCGATGTCTCCTTCGTATTTGTGGATTGGGGCATTGCATCGTTATATGTTGTACGGTCTGTTCTGGATGACCACAGTACCACATTCCTGGAGAATTTTTTTATTTTGAACAAAGTATCGTGATTAAAGAGAGGCGGTGATTAAAATGTAATTGGTTAGTGTTCCTCTTCATAGGTAAAACGGTGCTGTGCGAACGGAAACACCGCATTGCATCTCCGCTGGACGTAATCACAATGAGTGGACTGACCACTGTCTCCACCAGACGTGCCACGACCGTGGTCACCACGGCGAGAATGAGAAATAGATCTTAATTTGAATCCAGAAAAAAATTGCGTGACCACCTGTTCTGGGTTTGACCTGGCCAAAGCAGGACGTGGAATCTGTGTGTGGGCGGCAGGAATTTATTTCTACAGAGATTTGGTACCGGTTTTGCGTTGAACTTCATGACGGTCTACTGCCCAGTGTTGATAGATCTAGGCCAACCGAGAAATATGTCCCGGTTAGTCCTACAGTGGATGAGGTGGCACTCCGTGATCATTACACCGCGTTAATGAGCATGACAAGAGGGCGAATTACACCTTCCGCCGGGGACACCCCTCACCTCCATGCCCCCAACCACCTCAAACTGGCTGTGACAGGGGAGAGGAATCGTGGTCCTGCATCGGCCAGTGTCGTTTGAAAGCTTCATGCAGCTGACTGCCCTGCGTTGTGGATTAAACACGGAGTCACCGACTCCAAGCCGTACAGCCCAGGTAGATAGAGATAGAGAGAGACGTAACCTAACTAGATGAGCACTGTTCATCGATCGAGCGGCTTTTGTTTCGCCGGAGGCGGGGGGGGCGTGATTCGCTGGGGCACGGCAGCTAATCCAGGCGGGTCGCACGGACGCCTGGCAGCATCAGTAAGATGGAGGCCACCACCCAGTTGCCCCAAACGGCTGCAGCAGCACCGCGGCACAGCAGAGGCAGCGGCAGCAGTGGCGGCGGCAGCGGCGCTATTCAGAGGGGAGACAGGCGGCGTGAGGAATCGGTGTAGGAGCACGGTGGTGGTGGGGGGGTGGCAGTGAGGTAGCACTGCCAGGCCACACGAGTCCGGAGTCTGCTGGCTGACGGTAACATCAGCCAGGACAACCATACGCAGACAGACTGCTGGGTGATTAGCAAACACAAACGCAAAAAAATTGCTTGAAAATAATTGCCACCAATTTTAGGCGGGGACAGCGAGCAATTCGGTTAACACAATTTGGGGAACTGTCCTCTCTGCGTTGAGAGAACAAATGCGAGAATCGAGACCTTCATTTCAGCCGGGGCAGTCCCGGGGCAAGGTCTGGGGGGGCTGGGAATGGGGGAGTGCCGGGGGAGGAGTGGGGGTTGGGGGGGGATTCGGAAATTTTACAGGAGAAATTAGACCCAGCTGGCATGTAGCGCGAGTTGTAAAGGTTTCAGACTTCATGCCGAAAAAAATATCAATTCTATTTTTTTCTCTTGAATTTTTGATGGGAAAATGCTGACATCACCCTCGTCGGAGGCATTGCATTTGAATCGCTGTGTCAGGATAGGACTCTAGCGTAAGAGGCTTGGGCTCAGTAGGCCAGATTTGAAGCCCAATAACATCCTGAAATCATGATGATCTCACCCGCTGCATGATGTTTAAATTCAACAGAAGCACTGGTACGCTCGCCTCTATTAAACAATGGATAAATAATGCATTGCTTTCATGTAAACCTAATGTTGTGGCTTTACTCTCAAACACACCGGGTCTGCTGAACTAGTAACCAATTGGCAAGTTTTGTTGACGTTGACAAACCTTACCAAGTTATATTTACGCAATCTAACCCAAAAAAACCTCGATTATAGAATTATACACGTTTGCTGTAGCATTGAGCAGTTCTGTACTTAGTTGTACATTCTTTAAAAAAACAGGCAAATCAGCATTTAGTCTACATTTCCTTTCAAGTCATCTATCAACGTATCCACATTACGGGACCTTTCAGCCAAAGCCAAGGGCTCTCAGCATAATCTCAAGCCACTTTGCTTGATGAAACCAATTGCAAACCCCTAGCTTTTTTAGGGCATGTGACTAAAGCACCATGCCCCTCGGAGTCTGCACTTTCCTTAAAGAGTGCATCAACTGAATGATGTGGGAGGGGGGGGGCGGGAGATGGTGAGCGGGAGGGGGCGGTGGGCAATGCCACAGCGGTAAACACACCGAGAAGGAATATGCTGATGCCGTAGAAGTCTCCCCACTGCGCTGGAGATCTCAGTAAATCATTGAGCCAGCACCAACTATGAATACGCGGGACGTCTGGCAGGCCACTTGAAGTTCATATCGGCTTGCCGGTGCCATTTTCCGCACGGTGCCATACCAGGTTTCGTTTAATAATAATAAACTAGTCAGTCGCTCATTTCCATGCTACAAACGTACAACATAAGCAAAGCAGGGGGAAAAAATACAAAGCAATAAAAAAACGAGAGGCAAAGGACACGTGACTTTTCCTGTGTGACTGTGTGCAGTAACACAAGCTGTTAAAGCTTGTTAAACACAGAGGAGGAAGAGGAGAAGGGTAATACAGAATGTCAGAAGCGAGCTGGCTCGGGGTCGCGACCCGTATTTCAACGGGAGCTCACCACCCTAGCGGCCAGCGCGCTCCATCTCACGGATGAAACGGTGACGAGATGTTAACTCCCTCGCCGGGTATACAGGAGGCCGTGTGTTCGATCCCGACCCTAATGCCTGTATATTAGGAGTTTGCGTGTCTCTCTCCCTGTGGTCGCGTGGATTTTTCTTTGAGTACTCCAGTTTTTCTGTCCATATTTCTAATCACCAACACGCGTTCAGAGTGTTTGGCTGCGTTACATTTCCACGTGATGAGCCACTTCATTGAGCTATCACTTGTAGCCAGGTCGCTTCTGAAAAAGAGCTGTATAGCTCAGTGGGCCTTACATGGCAAAATAAAAAAAAAACGTTTAAATCGTTTGATTTACCGGGGCTCGCTGTAAATGACGTTTAAAAATATACATATGGGTTAGTTAGTTTAACACGTACGCTTTCGTCATCAATATCATCCATAATACAGGTTTTTTTGGGTTAGATCGTGTAAATATAAATGTGTCATTAAACCCGCCACCACCTGACATAGCCAATGAGGAAGGTTTGGCACGTAAACAGCACGTACCAATTCGTTACTAGGACAGCACACCGGTGTGTTGAAGAGTAAACTCACAACATTTATAATCTGAGTAAAATATAGCTTAATTGCAACATAGGTTATGCAATGCAATGAAAAAGGACATGCAAACTTTATTTTTTTATTTCCTACCGTGCAATTTTAAAACCATGGCCAGGCGCACGAGCAGGGCAAATACATATTTGCAAATATACACAAAAAAAAATGTATTCATAAAAAAAATTATAGAAGGAAAGCGAACTGAAGACGCAAATTAAAATATAAATTACATCTCTCATTCATAAATATTGACTCAAAAGAATGTTTTACAACCCCCATTATGTATTTGGAGTTTTTCATATACTCCATTTATCTTTCCAGGTCGTTCTCGTAGTGAATAAAAACGCTTCTCGCGAGTTTTCAACCTTGATTCCGGAAAATGACACCAATTGGAATGGTAGCGTTGCCAAAAAACGATTTTGGAAAATGTTTTCTCAGGGTGGACGATCTTCTGTACCGAATGCACAAGACGCAGCAGCCAGGCCACAGATGTCTGCTGGTCAGGAAAATAAATACCCTTCACCCAAGCTCCAATCGTAGGATAAGAGGCACCTACACACCACGCACTATGATGCTTGCTCTGCAGATATCCGGGCGTGCATCGTGGTGTGCGCTTTGCGTCACTGCGTTTCAGCGTGACGTCACGGGTACTGCATTACGTCATTGCTTCAGAACATGGCCGTTGATCCCGGACACGAGCCTGCTGTGGTGATTCTATGAATCTAGAAGACACGCGGCCTGCCCACCCGGGGCCCCGCTCGACAGCCTTCCCGAGCGCCAGGACGACGAAAGACAAACGTCTCCGCCTCACAAGCGGCCAGTCCGCACGGCTCGCAGAGCCGCGTGAGATCCGTAAAGCCAATGACGCACGGCCTCGGCAAGTGGCCCCGTAAGGTCGGCAGGCTGCTTATTAGATAATCACCAAATACCCACGCGGTGGTGATATAACAGTGGGGGTTAGCGCGCAGGTTTTCCGGCGGTGGGCAATCACCGCCAACCTCACGTGGAGTGACACAGCGGTCCGCAGCGGAGGCTAACGCGAGCTTCACCCGCTCACTTTTTGTCACTGCCACTGCTTCGCCCTCTCCAGGGTTAATTCCACCTGCAGCCTCTCCACTGTTGTCCGCCTTTTGTCCAAGTAAATGTTTCGGAGGCGTCAACGCATTCGCGGCTCCGGGATACGTTTACGATCATCATCCTCTTCATCGTCACGAGCCGTGGTCTATCCACTGCAGGGTGAAGGCCTGCCCCAAGCCGCCGTCATCTCTCACGATCTTGCGGTGGAACGAAATCCACCCAGCAACCGGCGGCCGAGACGATGAACATCGTCTCCATCTCCTAGGTCAGAGGTCGGCGACCCATGGCTCCGGAGCTGCGCACGGCTCTTGAAGGACCGCTTTGTGACGTTGTTTATTAAGGATGCACCGTCTCGTGTTCACCGCAGTGCATTGCGGTTCTTGAAACAGAAGGTTTTTTTTTACCGAATACGATCACTGTCCTAGGGGTATCAGCAATGCCGGCCCTGAGGCGCTCCGTGCTGCTGATCGCACAGGCAGCACAGATACAGGCAGCACAGCACAGACACAGGCAGTACAACAACAACCGCCATTCGCCACTAAGTGGCGGTGACGTCACCACGACGCTTGTGCCAGGCCATGTGCACCTTGAGGCCAGGTGAAGTGTCGAACGCCCGCTGGCAGGAGGTCACGGGGCAGACCCAGGTGCCACGGGTTGACTGACCGAGATGACCGAGATGACTGGCTGATGCACCACCTGTGCCCCCTACTGTACCAACTTGCTGTGCTTTAGCCACCCGGCGCTCCGCTCGTTGTTGTGAGCGTCGCTCCTCTGCCCTCCGTTGTTGTTGGAGGGCGACTGCCTCTAACTGCCCAGTAGCGTCCTTCACGAGCCTCCTCCACAGAGGCCGATCTTGACACCGCTGGTACCAGTCATCGGCAAGTCCACTTAGCTCCACGTCCTCCTGTACCACATCACTCCATCTCTTCTCTAGCCCATGCCACGCCCGTTTAGCCCCCTCGATCCGGCCGAACAAAAGCTGTTTAGGCATGCGGTGGCTGGGCATGCGGGCTACATGACCCAGCCAACGCAGCCTTGCCTGCCGGAGGAGCTCACCGATGGGACTTTGCCCAGATCTTTCAAGTATTTGTGAGCTCCTCACACAATCCAGCCTGGTTAAACCCAGGATGGATCGTAGACAGGCCAGCCTAAATGTTTCCAACCGGCGAAGATGCTCCATTAGGGGGGTCCACGTTTCGCAAGCGTAGAGAAGGGAGGGAATGACCGTGGCCGAGAAGACCTGAAGCTTCATGCGGAGCGACAGACCAGGTAGCTTCCACACAGCATTACGCAACCGATGAAAAGATATTGCCGCTCGACTGATTCGGAGTTAGACCTCTGCTGTTAAACTGGAGCCAGTCATAAGCACACTGCCCAGGTATGGGAAACTCTCCACTCTCTCCACTACTGCCCCATCACCGATTGGGAGTTGTGGGGGTGGAGTGTCCGATGGTACAAAATACCCAGGCAGGTGCTTAGTTTTGGTGGGGCTGATGGTAAGGCCCCACCTCTTAGTGGCACGCTCCAGTCCCAGCAGCAGCGTCTCCAACTCCTCCTCTGAATGAGCAGCTATTACCAAATCATCGGCATACATAACGTGGTTGACCAATAGCGAGCAATCCCTTGATCGCACCCGGGCGTCGATCAGCCTCCCATTATGTCTGTACCAAACAGAAATTCCCCCGGTACAGCTATTGAAGGCTTCATGAACTACGTGGTCAAAATAGATGTTAAATAATGTGGGAGCCAGAGGACATCCCTGCCACACCCCAAGGTGTACAGGGAAAGGCTCTGACTCCCGGCCACGTAGTTTTACCCGGGCCCGCTCACCATCATGAAGGTCCTTAATGATCGTGAGCAGAGGGTCAGGAACTCCGAAAGCACGAAGAACAACCCAGAGCCCAGGTCTACTGATGGTATCATAGGCCTTGACCAGGTCAATAAGCAGAGATGTAGGTCTTGTTGGAATTCCCTACACCTCTGCTGTAGCAGACGGACAGAAAATATGGCATCTGTGCAGGACCGCCCTTTCCTGAAACCGCATTGGGGCTCTACAAGCCCCTCCTCAGCATGCCTAGCAAGGCGATGTTGAATAATCCTTGCCAGGACCTTTCCCGGCACAAAGACACAGACACAGACACACACACACAGACACACACACAGACACACACAGAGACACAGACACAGGCAGCACAGACACACACACAGGTCAGCCCTGCGGGTTGTGCGTAAGCCAGAGGGAAACTCCGCGCTGTCCGCTTCACGGTGGACTTTTTAAGGATCCCGCGGCGTCGCTCGCAAGAGTTGGCCGCTGTGCGTGCCGGCGTGAGGGTCCCACCGCAGGTTTACTCCATTGGGTTCACACGCAGCGACCGTTGCCCCTTACTGGTAGACCGATGCCCCAGGTCCCTCTTGCGAATAAGACTCATCCTGGTATCTTGAGTTGATTAAGTGACAAGCCGCACGAACGTGGCGGTAATCGGCACTCATTTGTCAGCATCACACACTTTGGCAAAGCCTTCCGCTATGTTCATCGCGAACGAAAAAAACCTCTAATGGAGCTTTAGTAAACTGCTACCATTGACGCCGATGAAAACTGTTACGTCAAAGGAGAACGGGTTCAATGTTAGGCTTCTGTTCATTAAAAAAAAACAACGCTCTGTTTAGAATTGCAAACGGTGAATATACTCATAAGCACAACGGGCAAGGGTCCAATTACTATTCTGAGAAATTTGATGACATCTCTAGATTGTGGTCGTGGTGTGGGTTGTGGCGACGGTCATGGTGCGAGTCGTGGTGAGGGTCACGGTGAGGGTCGTGGTGAGGGTCGTGGTGAGGGTCGTAGTGACGGTCGTGGTGAAGGTTGTGGTGAAGGTCGTGGTGCGGGTCGTGGTGACGATCACGGTGAGGGTCGTGGTGAGAGTCGTGGTGAGGGTCACGGTGAGAGTCGTGGTGAGGGTCGTGGTGAGGGTCGTGGTGAGGGTCACGGTGAGGGTCGTGGTGAGGGTCGTGGTGAGGGTCGTGGTGACGGTCGTGGTGAAGGTCGTGGTGAAGGTCGTGGTGCGGGTCGTGGTGAGGGTCGCGGTGAGGGTCGCGGTGAGGGTCGTGGTGACGGTCGTGGTGAAGGTCGTGGTGAAGGTCGTGGTGCGGGTCGCGGTGAGGGTCGCGGTGAGGATCGCGGTGAGGGTCGCGGTGAGGGTCGTGGTGAGGGTCGTGGTGAGGGTCGTGGTGAGACACTGATCTATTTTTGGGCCGTTACCTTTTATATTTTCCTCCAACTCTAAAATGACATCCAAAAATATTTGTTCATTTCCATGTTATGCCCTCAAGCATATCCTGTTATTCCCCGAATTTAAATTCCAATTTCTAGGATGACAGAGCCTGAAATCCTTGCTCAATGTAACGGTTCCAAAAATGTTATTAACTTTTGTCCTATTCTTTGGTTCTTTCAGTAAAGTCACGTAGATAGAAAAATTATAATTTATAAACAGTTTGCCTTTAGAGGCTAACCCCCCTTTTCCTGATGACGACCACTTGTGTTGCGATCAAAACGTCGTGGTTTTTGTTTTAATAAAAACATTTTTTTAATTTTTATTACTGAAAGACCCAAGAATAAGTCTACATTATAGACTGCCAGTACGGTCACCAAGGTTAAGAACCAGGCTACAGTCTACATTAAAAACTGCCAGCACACTCACCAAACTTAATAATCAGGCGACAGTCTACATTATAGACTGCCAATACACTTAGGGTTAGGGTTATCTAAAACCGGATTCCCACCACCATCCATCCCAGAAGAATTCCCTCATCAAGACTCTATATCATAGAGCCCAATGCATCTCCGACCATGAACACATTTCCAGTGAACTCAAACACGTACGCCAAGCTCTTAAGGCTAATGGTTACTCCGACTACACAATCCGCAAAGCCATCACTCCAACCATCAAGAAGGATCCTGTTGAGGAGCCTTTCAAGACCATCACCTTACCCTACATTGCTGGGGTCACAAAAAAGATCTCCAAAATCCTGATTAAACACAAGATCCAGGTCCGATTCAACACAGTACATAAAATCCGTGATCTGGTCCCGTCTGTAAAAGATGTGGTTCCAGACATACAGTACCCTGGCGTCTACAAACTAAGTTGCCTCTGTGGTAGCAGTTACATTGGAGAAACCAAACGACATGTCTCGGACCGCATCCGTGAACATAAGGCAGACCTGAAACACAGTAGGACAAACACCTCAGCCGTGGCAGATCACTGTTACAACTCAGTGGGCTCACATGATATTGACTTCTCCAAGACAGAGGTTCTCTGCAAGCCATCTGGCTATCATGAGAGATTCGTTCATGAGGCGATCCACATATACAAACACAGAGACAATTTCAACCGAGAAGATGGATTCTGGCTTAGCAATCATTGGAAGGACGTAATAAACCATTTCGGATCTTAACTGATTGTGTTCACGTTTACGGTGACTTTCAGACCGCGTTCCACTCACTGGCATGGTGCAGTGTGCAGAGTAATGTATGGTGTCGTAATTGTATAGTAAACATATAGCAGTGTGATACACATTAGGGTGGGTAGAATAATACATAGTGTTATATTAAAATGGATAAGGCAGCAACTGCAGCAGCAGCAGCAAGTGCAGCAGCAGCAGCAAGTGCAGCAGCAGCAGCAAGTGCAGCAGCAGCAGAAACTGCAGCAGCAGCAGCAACTGCAGCAGCAGCAGAAACTGCAGCAGCGGCAGCAACTGCTGCAGCAGCAGTAACTACAGCTCCCTTTGATGCTGTTAATCCTGCATAATGCACATGCATATGCAGTACTAATCACATTCCTGCATTTCCCATAAATATGCTAAATTCCTTTTGATATGCAAATTCCTTTGTCAATGCGCCCAGCTTATATATATGCTCCAAGCTCGTGTGCTGTTTCATTCAGACTCTGTCGCCTCGACGGACCTGGTTTTCACCTGAGGACGGCTGCTTGCGTTGTGGCCGAAACGTCGTGAGAATTGTTTTATTATGTTTTATTTTTATTATTTTATTACTTCCCTTCTACGTGACTTTACCGAAAGAACCAAGAAGAGCAATGCAAGTATCAGAGCATTTACATTTCGGGTTGAGGAATTATATCTGTGGGGCCTTTTTTTTTTCAAAAGTTATCTGTTTGGTGTTAGAATATCTTAACACCTATTTTATTGCTGTAAATAAAAGGTCTCGTTAATATAAGAATACAACATCTTAAAAGCCCCTGTGAAGGATATCTGAAGGGCGGAGGTGTGGAGTTCACCGATACGCTGTACCAGCCACTACTGTCTGGACACCATGGGTATTCCAGAAAGGCAGCTATGGGAGAGCCACCCTTTCGGGCCGCAGTGACCAATAGACCCTCTGGGTTGAGGAGGGAGGAATTGTCATTTGTCGCCACCTCTGACTCGGTTCCGGTACGGCTTCCACGGTCTATGATTAGGACATGACGCTTTCTACCATCGCTGTCCACAGCAGCAGCTGAGCCAATCACCCAGGAACGACCCCTGGGTGATGCGTGCCCTGCCACCAGTCAGGTGAGCACCGTCCCCCAGCCCCATTGTCTTCACTGCTTTGTCTCCCAACAGCCCCAATCCCCTTCACGGCCCTACGCGAGCCGCAGCCTCGCGCTTCTCCATCACAGAAGCAGCGATGCCCTCCGGCGCCGTGGAACAAGGCGGACCCCCACCCTGGCGCCGCCCGCTTGGCACACGACCCCCGGTGGAGCAATCACACTCGGGTCACATGCCGCATGTGAATGACCGAGGCTGCATTTCGGATATTCACCACGAGGCTACTAAACTAAACGAACTATTTTATTTTTGTGAAAAAAAATAAGAATAGGTTTTACCCTTTCAGGCAATAAAACAGCTGTGTTAAGATGTTCGAACGCCAAACAGAAGCCTTTTGCAAGGAATCACGTCGGCATTGACCACACAGAGTACTTGTGGTGAACATGCAGACAAACAAACATGCCCTGATAATAGAGGATGCATTGCCTTTGAAACTAATTGGCCTACACCAGAGCAGCCTTCTTTAGGGCCTAGTCTCGCCTTTTGGTGTTCTCTGGTCTGACGCTGGTGAGCATCTTAACACCTGTTTATTGCCACAAAGGGTAAAACCTATTCTTATTTTTTCATACTTTGATACTGGCATAAAGGTCCCATTTTGTAGCTGCTCACTCCGAGCTATAAATGCTCTGATAGTGCATTGTCCTTGTGCTGTTCGCCTTTTGGCGTTCTCTGGTCTGACACTGGTGACACTAGGCCATAAAGAAGGCTGTCTCTGGTGTAGGCCAATCAGTTTCAAAGACAATGAATTTATTATCAGAGCATGTTTGTTTAAATCTTCACCACAAGCATGTGTGGTCAATGCAGATTTGATTTCTTGCTAAAGGTATCTATTTGATGTTTAAACATCTCAACACCTCTTGTTTATATTGCCAGAAAGGATACTGGCAAAAAAGGTCCCACATTATTGTTATTTTACCAGGTAAGGCACACTGAGCTGTATAGCTCGTTTTCAGAAGCGATGTGATCACAAACGGTAGCTCAACAAAATGGCTTATCATATTCGTGTGAACATTTACAACAGCCAAAATACTCAAAACGCACGTCCATTCTAAATGTGGGGGGGGGGGGGGGGGGGGGGGGGGAAACCGGAGGACCCGAGAGAAAAGTCGACGCCACCACCGGGCGAAAATGCAAACTCCAAATATACAGCAGCAGGCGTCAGGGTCAGGATGGAACCCACGTCCTCCTGTATACCAGACGAGGTAGTTAACATCTCGCCACCGCGGCGCCCTCATACACAAGCGTCCACTGCTGTCACCCACCAAGCTCCGCACGAAACGTTTACTAATCAGCTCCCCGCTGAGAGCAGAAGGAGGGAGGCCTTCGTGGGCAGGCACCGGTGAACACACCGGATACATTTGTAGTTTAATAAAACGATGTTCCCATGGCACAAGCAGCACAATACCGTGTGGGGGGTACGGAGAGCGCGTCCACAAGAGCCTCTGTGCGGTGAGTGGCGCCCGCGAGTGAGCGGGCCGCTATGCCGCAAGTCCATTGCACAGAAGCGGCATATCGTGCGAGTTGCCCCTGCGACGAACTGCGGATATGTCGTAGCCTCAGGCCAGGCACTCCTGTGGTGCTTCCCTCTTGTCCAAGTGTTACAATCGATGCAAACTTGCCCCGTTTACATTTTTGCAAGTTTGCTTTGTCCACGTTGATTGACCTTGGGCACCAGTTTAATTTGCTCTGATTCTTTAGCCATGAATCTGTTTATGCGTCTCACAACGTTGCGTCCCCCCCGAGCGATGTCCGACTTGCCACCTCACAGAGCTCCCACGCGGCGACAGCTTCTACACGCGGCCGCGCACGTGCACAGTTTTATTATCCCGCATTTCTCCACAATTCCTTGAAAAAATCGAGCAAAAAGCAACTGATCAGATACATTTACTACGTGGCTCTTCTTAATAATAATAGTAATATAATGATTTAGTGCATTTGGTATTCGCAAGGCGATAACGGTATATGCCGCTGTCACAGACGGATAATAGTCAGGGGCAACGTTGCTGTCTGTAATTGGAGTCACTCCTGCCCGGGTGACTCCTCTCATCCGCGATCACTTGGCAAAAAAACGGAGGAAGAATCAAATGAAGGGATCGAGGGAGCGGTCGCGGACCGACCCGGACCGCGGACGACGGGAGTCGCCACCGCCGCCGCCTCGCTTGGTTTCTCGCGCCGCAACGTGAAAACGCGCCGCAGACCATGCTGAATCCCTCCCGTCATCGCCGCAGGCAGAATGGTAAATCCGCGCAGGGCGAGACGAAAATAGAAAATAGACCCGCCGCTAATCGCCTTTGTTCGTCCGGGGCTCCCGGTGGGGGCCGCGTCTTTGGCCCCTTGACAAGGCCTCCAGCGCAGGGTAAATATTAAATATCAGCGTCCGCCACGTCCACTTCCCCCACCCCGTGACTCTTGTCTGGGATTTCGCGAGTGAATAACAGAAAACGATCGACCGGCGAATACTGTGAGGAGGGTTTGTGTTTTGCTTTCTTGCTTGTCGAACATCGACGTGCAGATAATCGGACGTGCGGATACAGGATTGAGGAATTAATTCATTCGCACCGTTCAACATTGCGATGTTTAGGAAATTTACTGTGCTAGCTTTCTCCCCTTCCTCGCTGGAAAATAATATCACGCTGCCGAACGCGCCCGTCTCATTCTGCTTGCACGCAAGAAGAGCCGTTGTGTCGCCCGCTCACTGTATGTGGGTCGAGGCCCCGCACAGCCCCATTAAAGATTCATTCAAATGTCTCTCGAATGTCTCGCTCTCTCCATGCGATGGAGGGTGGATAATTCTCCAGATGCCAATGGACCAACCGAGCTCGCAATTCTAGCCCGTGAGCTTGAAATGCGAGCGGTCATCGCAGGAAGGGAGGGAACAGCTGGGGGAACGGAATGTCGAGGATGGACAAGGTGAGGGTGGAGAGAGGTGGGTAAACTCCCGGAGACGTTGAGGAGTCACGTTCCACTCCGCAGGACGAAGGGTGCGGCGTGATATCTGGACCGCTGTGGTGAGGAGAGCCTCCTCAGCTGGTGCTGACCACAAAGCGTCCACTTGTGTGCCAACTGTGCGGGACGCCTGGTATTCAAGCATCCGTGTATCGGTTGCGATCGGCGTGGAGTGTCACTGCTGTCAGAATCCCCCGCACCGCGTCGCCTCGGCGTGCCTGCAACATGCCGAGGGCGCCGCAGGTGGCGAGATGTTAACTCCCTCGCCTGGCATACAGGAGGTCGTGGGTTCGATTCCAACACTGACCCCTGCTGTATGTTTGGAGTCTGCGTGTCTCTCTCTCTCTCTCTCCCTGGTAGTGTGGATTTTTATTCGGGTCCGCCAGTTTTGCTCTCCACATTTAGAAGCTATCATTTGTGATGGTCAGGTCGCTTCTGAAAAAGAGTGACGTAGCTCAAGTGGGCCTTACCTGGTAAAATAGAAAAATGTATAGTTTAAATAGGAACACTCACTATCTTTGCCTCGTTCCACGGAACGTAGCCCTCCGCGGCAATGGCGCTGATGCCGTTTCATCTCAGGATGGGGGTTATAATAATGCAGATTATACGATGTACCATTGAGTCGTATTTTTATCAATTGCACTTGCAGGTCGTGGTGATGAAAAATAGGTCACGTAAGAGAGAGAGAGGGAGATTGATGCGGAACGCTCACGCACGGGGGGGACGTAAAACTGGTGGAAGAGGCGCACACACGCACAGACACAGCTGATTGATGATCGGGGAGAGCAGGGAGATAGGAGAGAGACAGCGTGCCACTGACAGGTGGTAGCAACATAAACGAGGACAGATAAGAGGGGGGGAGACGTTGAACGTAGAGACGAGAGGAACGCAGGATGCTGTGGGCAGACGAGAGACTGAGGGGGGGGGGCACTGAACCCCGTGGTGCGGTGCTCGTAAAGTCAAGGATCACATCCTGCCCCGTGCGGCACGGCGGACGTCGCGTGACCTTCACACTCTCGACGCTGTTACAGCCGAGGTCGGAAAGCGTCAACGCAACGCCTCTGTCCGTCCGTCCATCTGTCCGCAATGACAACCATCGTAGAGGATGTTCCGACGTCGAGTACGTTGCAGGGTAAGGTCCCGCTGCTCGTAGGGCCTTACGTTCTCCGGCCAAATAGGACACATGGTCGGCGATAAGTGGCGGTAGGAAACGCCGTCGCTACGTGGGTGAAGCCTTCTTGGCCGTGGCGTCGTAGCGACTCCCCGGGGTCTCGCGGCTCCCCGGGGTCTCGCGGCTCCCCGGGGTCTCGCGGCTCCCCGGGGTCTCGCGGCTCCGAGCGCCGCGAACGCCGTGGCCCCGCCGCGCGGCTTCGGGAGGCAATGCAATCATCGCCGAGCGGATGCTTGCCGAGGATGAATGCAAGGTCGGTAAAGCACCGCGTAATCCACGCTCGCTCCTCCTTGCTTTTCAAATTAGCCGTCGCATTGTCATAAGGTGCGTGCCGAGAGACGCAGCACGGGCAAGAATTCGGGGGGGGGGGAGGAGAGTCGTCGTGCACTTGCTCGGCGAGTCAAGGGCAGCCAAGGTGAAACTCACGTGGGAGAGACAGAGGAGACATGCGGAGCGAGAGACGAGAGTGCTCAATGTTAAAAGAGACACCACGAGGCTGGGAGAGATGCAGGAGAACGATGGGGTAGAGAGTGGTGCAGGGGAGAGAGACAGAACAGAGAGGAACAGAGCTGCTCAAGCATGTTTAACTCGAGTGACGCACGTGGATAAAGACAGCACAGAGAGACGGACTCTTCGGCTCGTTTGCGAAGAGCCGGTCCGGATGGCGAAGCCCGAACTTGCAGCAGTGGGGTGAGAGTTCACCAGCAGGTGGCGACGCCGGGGGCCTCTCACCATCGCTACAATGCCGCAAAACGCCCCTTTCATTGCTGGTACTCATTTCTCGAGAACTGCTTTTTTTGTTTAGTTTCTTGCGGTTGGCTAGGTACGGTGCAAAAGCAGTTCAACGTACCTACATACATGTGAGCTCTCAGCAACGCAAATAACCCCACGAAACCGTTTTAGCTTACAAATAAAATCGCCAAAGTACAGCCTCTGTAAGTGTTACGTCCCGCAATATTTTAAGAGCGATATTAATAAACGCCTCCGAACAAATGTTCCGACCCCCTTCCTCCCTAGCTCCGACCTCACGAGCGGCCGAGGCGACGCTCCGCGTTTGCCACTTCCTCAGCAGTTCCACCATTTGCACTGACAATAGTCTCGCATTTTCTACTGAGGGCAGATAATTATCAGAAAATCTTTAAATATAACCTCCAAAAAAGAGCCAATGTGCATCCCTGATACAACCTAATTATAAATCGCAAGTTTGGTTGTTTTATAAATTCATACCTAGGTTAAAACATCCTCTTGCGCCGAAACCAATCACGTTTTAATTTTATTTGGCTTAACAGTGCTGTTGATACCTCAATATAACGAATTACATCTTTATTTCCTCGAACAGTAATCAATCGTGCGGGGCTGTTTGTGACCTTACAGATGCAAGGTACCGTTGACCCTAATATACGAACGAGTCTGTGCTTCTAACATCCAAATGTTTTTTTTTGACACACGCAAAATATAATTTAGTATTTTTAAAAATACAATCTCTATACACTGTATAGGGAGCATCTACCCATCCCAAGGTCACATTGCATTGTGAGCTAGATGTGGATTATTAGCCGGTGGGTTTATCAGTTGGAGGGGGTTGCCGGGCTGCAGCGGCGTCTGGCACGCTGCCGCGATGAACCCGGCGGCCCAAGTTCGATTCCCGGCCATGGCCAACCTCGGTGGCGAGTGACGTCTGCACCGCTCCTAGACCCA
This sequence comes from Lethenteron reissneri, assembly GCF_015708825.2. Lineage (NCBI taxonomy): Eukaryota > Metazoa > Chordata > Hyperoartia > Petromyzontiformes > Petromyzontidae > Lethenteron > Lethenteron reissneri. The sequence goes on from NC_083816.1 coordinate 782,604, forward strand.
TCTTCAGACATCCGCACTGAGCGGCGCGTGAAGTATGGTCAAATTGATCCCCACAACTTGGCATGGGGAGGCCCCTTCATCCAGCCGTGGATTCACAAAGGGGGCCTATCTCTCGTGATTTGTTATTCGCCGTGATTTTTGGGGAAAGTTTTAAAAAATGAGCCACTCCTTCCAATGTAATTCGAGACAGCGCTGCATTCCATGCGGTCGTCCTTAACATGCAATGCCGCGGTTCATTTCTCTTTTTTGTTATTTTCTACAATGTCCACTCCAACAGTCTCAGATAACGTCGCTTTATGTTCTGCTGGGAAAAATCGATTCGAGGAGTAAAGACGCAAGAGTAAGCAATGTATTCCAATCACGGCGGACAGCTTGCGCGGGGTTCTGCAATTCAACGTGCACATCCCGTCTCAGGACTGGGGTAGGTTCTCACCCACGCGTTAACAGGCGTTACGTGAACCCTCCTCTCAGGGCACACACGTGGTGGGTTTTCTCCTGGCTTGGGAGACGAAGATATATTGGCCAAACTTTGATTCCAAGGTACAGTAAGAAGGTAAGCGTTTGCTCCTGTGGTTCACGCTTATTTTACACCACGTATCAACAGCGAGGATGAAATGTAAACCAAAGTGTATCCGAGGGACAGTGAACCACATCCTGCGTCGCCCACGTTCCACGGATCCCACTGACCGCCAGGGGGTGCGGGGAGGGGGGGATCCCATCGTTCCATTATCTGTCAATCCCCAAGAACCTGCAGATAAATTACGTGCCGAAAATAGGTCAACGGAGCCTGGGGGAGCGGACGCAACAGAGGCAGCTTGGCCGCATTCCCCGTCTCCCCAACGTTGAGGATCGTCAGGACCCTGGTTCAGGAGGTTCACGAGTGTGCAGATCAAGAAACACCACAGACATTGCCATGTTCAAAAAACCAACACCTGCAATGCAAGAGAGCGTGCCACCTCTTCAATGTACACTCGCCGTCAAAGGGACACGGGGCTGGTTTCAATCATCCAGCGTGGACAGAGACGAGGTGGAACGGCGATCTCCCCGTGGCATCGTAGACTGGTGCCGTTTGCCAGTGACATAAATGCCATGATGCACCGGCTCTCTTGCACCTCACGCAAAGAAGGAGGTTGAGTCGAGGGCCGCTGACAAACCCGAGTCATATTGGTCAGAGCACGGTGGAGTCCCAAGAGGCGTCTCTCTCACATCGGCACGCGACTCTCCACCGGAAATACAAAACAAAAATAATAATCCACACGCGTGGATTCCATGAGGACATCCCAACGTGCGTTTTGTTCATTTAATGCCGGCTAATGTTTTTTCCACAAAATGTGCATCGCTTGCTACGACGTGGGTCAGGCATGGGGAACGTTCCTGAATAAATAAAAATTAAAAATTAAAAAAAACCGCAAACGAGCACAGAAAAAGAAGCGTGGAGAGGTGCCCGCTCTAAATCGCACTGAGCGACAGAGGCAGGGAGGAGCTCGTGGATTAGAGATAGTGCGCAGCCGGTGAATGGCGTCATCGACACCGTCAAGGAAAGGCGAGTGGGTTCGGGCAGACCTCGTCGCTCGAAGGGGGACGACGGCCGATGGCCAACGGATAGTGACGGAGCGGCAGCCAAGGAGTAGAACGCATCCTAGAGGAGACGTAGCGTCGCGATCGGCTCACGTGCGAGTTCGAGGTGGATCGTCGCGTCGCAAGACCAGGGGAGGCGACCCGGTGGCTTGCAGAGACCTTCATCCAGCAGTGGATTGATCATGGCTGATGATGACGATGATGACGAATTGTGTTCGAGCCAGACAATGAGATGATGTCACAAGGTGCCGGACGTCGCGCGTAATGCCATCATCGGGATGCTCGCGCATGGCGTGTGACATCATCGCCATGGGAAAAAGGATTTCAAATTCATTTATTGATTTTAATCTGAGATTTGGGGAATTCTATGATCAATTTTGCAGTTATCTGCCCAGTGAGACCCGAATAGCAACACATTTACCCTAAGCTTCAGTTCCCAATGAAACAATCTTTGTAACGGTTTGAATCCAATTTAAATCCCATTGGCTGTTTCTGTGATGTCACACCACCTGTCGAAGAAGCCGGAACAGAGGACACCGTGATTCTGACTTGCTGAATCTTGTCCTGAAGATCCTCGGTGCAGTTTCAAGCCAAACGTTGTCTATCTCATTGCAGAGATTCGGCTGTGAGATTTTGCTCAACTCACCGGCGTGAGCTGAAACAAGATTAACTGGCGCATCGTCAATCGCTCGTACACCACGTGACAATATCATTTGTTTGACTGTGTTATGGCATCGTTTTGGCCAGATCGTTACGTAGCCTAACCTAAAAAATACAACCGTGGAAATAAAGAAAAATCTAGAATCAGTGACTTCGAAGCTAACATGAATTAGATTATATCTGAGCCCACGAATTATTCCGCACGATGCAAGCGCAGATCATCGCGCAAATTTGCTTATCTGCGACAATCCACTTATCCCGTGACGTCATCGGGGATGGGAATACATCTGCACCGATGCTCCAGCAGAAATATACTCTCCGCTTCCATCGCCGCAAAGAAATAAACATCAAATATCGGAGGTGATGGAAGCCGCCTCGGTTGAAAGACACAACGACGAAGGGACAGACACCGCGAGGAGGAGATATCGATCGCAGACCGAACGACGGAAACAATGAGAGCGTTCTCGGTTTCTCTGCACGTCAACTTTGTGTTTTCATTGTTAATACGGAGGTGAACCAGGCATTTTTGCGGAAAGCCCGTACAGCATTTCGTCATCTCAAAGTCTACGCTCATTGCCGATAATTACGTATGTTGAGTTATAGCAGAGCGATGCGCTGAACATTGGGCCAGATGTTGCATCGTCTTCCAACATTGGGTTCGGCGGGAGGAGATGGCGGAATACCAAATAGTTAACAAGTGGGGGGTGGGGAGGGGGGCGGGCTTAGTGGATGGGGCCGCACAGTGGCAGCGCTGCGAGGTGGCGGGGGGCAGTGACAGGGGAGGGCGGCCGGGGGATTACGGGGAACTCACGGTGACTGCGGTGCGTGCGTGAGCAGTGTGTGCACGCGTGTGTATTCAGGGTTACGTGTGTGTCTGAGTGCTTGTGAGTGCGTGCGTGCGTCGAGGCCGACTGGTGTGCCGTGTCGGCCTTCACAGGTGCTCGCTAACAGCACTTGGCGCAACAGTCTGTTCAGGCTGTACGTGGAATTTTTGTCTCGTGCGGGGAGCGGTGGCGCAGCGGTTAGCGTTGTGCTGCGCTAGGAACCCGGCCACCCGGGTTCGAATCTCGCTCACGGCCAACAGCAGTGACGATTATCTGAACCGGTCTTGGGCATCCCCTAGGTTGACTCAGCCTCAAATGGGTACCTGGTGCGGTTTGTAAACATCGCCACTGGGGAGACAAAGGCGGCCGGGCGTAGAGCTGGCTACCCTCCCCGTCGTGTGCCGTGCCGGCCTTCACAGGTGCTCGAACAGCACTTGCCCCAACAGTCTTTTCAGGCTGTTCAGGGAATCTTTGTCTTGTGTGCATGTATTGTGGATTAGGTGTGTGCGCATGAGTACCCGCATCTGTGCATGTATTAAGGGTTACGTGTGTGTGCATGTATTAAGAGTTACATGCGTGTGTGTCTGCGCGTGCATGCATTCAGGGTTACATGTGTGTGCGTGTGATTACGTGTATGTGCGTGCGTGCATTGAGGGTTAAGTGTGCGCGTGTCTAAGCAAGGCGATGTTGCATAATCCCCGGCAAGCCCCTCGGCTGGCGTGCCGAGAAGGCAGATGTCCCAGGGGACGTCACAAGGGGTGTGCTCCCTCTTCTCGAAGAGGGCGACCACCAGCCCCTCGCAGCATGTGGATACATTGAGCAGACCCTAAGGCTCCCCTAACAACCCTGCAATGGGCAGCTCCCCCCCCCCACCCTGTGGCCCCTGCGTTCTAGGACTCCCCTTCTCCCAGCCGTCCATACTGTCGACTCCCCCGCCTCTGCCCAAGTCCAGACTCAGGACCGTCCTCCGCACCTCCGCCTCTGGACAAAGGATGGATGTGCCCACAGTCGCGTGCGGCGTCTCGAGATTTCGGTTTGCATCGAGATGCCACCGGGATCCGTACCGTATCCGTGTTCTACGTGGTTTTGTGTGCGCCCTGTTCTATATTCTACGTTTGCATCTGCATTTTATTATTTTAATTGTCCACGGTCTCTCTGTCAAGAGAGGCACTAGGCACGCATGCAGTTATAAACTAGGTGAAGTAGTGTGTTCAACGTATGGCCTTGTACTGTGAAACAGTGTTGCCGCACGAAGGGTGGCACCAGTGGGCGAAGATGATTGAATTCCGTTTGGAACGAGGAACTGCGCGCCAGGATCCCCAATGATCGTTCTTATCGTGGGAAATGGAGATTCACGCTGTCCGTCTGCGTGCCTGGACACTTCACAGAAACCCACCCTTTGCTCAGTGTGATAAAACTACCCCATGCCGCCGATATGTACTCACGCCCAGGGCAAACATTTTAAGGATAATTGAAAGTAATTCGAACGATGATCGTGTTATGTTCCAATTTAAATTCCCACGCTGTCCCTCGCAGAGTCGGCTCGGATTGGCTACGCTTCGTGCTGACAGCAGTAAATCTCAACCCAGCATGCAAAGCAGCAGCAACCGAGCAGCATTTACTCAACAAGCCTGACTGTCGATGAGATACAAGTAAACCCGTAGAAACAAAGTTTTTCACTATAAATCCTTTATATGCGTGGTGGCTAGAGTCCTCTCGTCCTCTGGCTTGAGATGGCTGCCACCTATGGGTCAGATGATTGTCTGCCACCATTAAGCAATTGGTAATTAAATATTTAATTTGTTTTCCCTAAACAGTGTAAAATTTTGGATTTTTTTTCACGAACTTAATTGTCACACACAACGAGTCTGTGTGGAAAATGTCAGCTCGATTGGATCATGGGAAGTGGGTTAAAAAACGAGCGAAAGATTTGCACGGTCCTAAGAAAGCAAGCGAACTTAATATAAAGGATTTAAAAATATATTCGCCTGTGGAGGACGCGGGGATCGATCCCGCGACCTTTGGCATGGGAAGCAAGGGTGCTACCAACTGCGCTACTCCGCCACGGCCTGTGGAGGGGTTACGCTCTGGGCTCTTACACTGTGACGTTCAGCCAAAGCCATGAATGAGTTCTATTTGAATATATGTAAAAAAAAAAAATTTTGCCTAAAAAGTGTCAAATTTTGGGAATTTTTGTTCACGAACATTAATTGTCTCGCACAACGAGTCTATGTGGAAAATGTCAGCTCGATTGGATCACGGGAAGGGGGTTAAAAAACGACCGAAAGATTTGCACGGTCGTAAGCAAGCAAGCAAGCACGCAAGCAAGCACGCAAGCAAGCAAGCAAGCGAACTTAATATAAAGGATTTAAAAAAAAAGTCTAAATCAGGACCACGTTTCCTCGTTTTAAACGGTACTTGATAATATTCACCTGGAAAACCCATAGCACACAGAAACCCCGCTATGTTTATGTGGAGAGACCAAACATTGGTCAGTTTATGTTGGTCAGTGTATGTATTACCCACAATGCTCTGCAACAGCACGCGATTCGTTTTAATTAGCACCGGAACCGCCCGCTGCTGTGTGAGTGGCAACGCGAGGACGTCTGCTGCCAATGACACCGCCCTCACTTTGAATACCAGAAGTGGCATTTCGCTACCAACTACACCACAAATGTGACGACGATACAAACGTGGGCTCGACTTCAAACGGGGAAGATGCGCGATCCTTAAAACGGCGGAAGGTTGCTCGAGCTTCAAGCGCGAAGGCCCGAGGCTGACGAGTTAAAACGTTCGCACTTGTCAGTGACAGGTCCGGCGTGCGCAGAAGGATCCTCGCGGAGTTGAGGCATGTCGGGATCTCCACAGCCGCACGGCGCCCATCCCTTACAACCCTCCTCACCAACACAGTACCCTAGTGACTGACCCATGTGAAGAGGTCAAACCGCCACAGGGCAGGATTGGGACACCACGGTAGTGAGATATTAACTATCTCGCCTGGTACACAGGAGGTTGTGGGTTCGATCCCGACCCTGTTGCCTGGTGCTGTATATTTGGAGTTAACGACTCTCTCTCTCTCCCCGGGTCCTCACATTTAGAATCAACATCACGCATTTAGAATATTTGGCTGCTAGAAATATGTATGTTGCACTTCTTTCTCACGTACGTAGCCAACCGCGCTAATCGGAGGTAGGATTCACAATTATATTTTATCCACATAGGCAACTTAGTTGCGCTATCATTTGTGACCGGGTCGCTTCTGGAAAAGAGCTACATCGCTCGGTGTGCCTTACCTGGTAAAAATAAAATTTTCTTTATAGTTTGATTACCGGGGTTTGCTGGGAGTGACGTTTGAAAAAATATATACATTTATATATATTCGACAAAGTTTAATTCTAACTTAGGTTATGCAATACAATGAAAAAGAGAGAGCAATGCAATACTTGCAAACTCTTGTTTTAAATTTCCCGCAATTTTGAAGCCAACATGGCCAGGCGCACGAGCAAGGCAGGTGACGTCATGATGCGTGCCACGGTGACCTCGTGGCGTCACAGCTCGTCCCAGGGTCAAGATGTGCAAACTGCAGCATCGCCAACTCGGCGACGGTGTCACAAATCAACGTCCATTCGTGGGACGTCGCGCAGATTTTCTGAGAAGACTCCCGGGGAACGATTGTTGATTTGTGTTTTTAGATTTTGTAAATTACACGCGGCAGAAATCATCACCCCCTACTGGCAAACTAATGCCCACTCGCAGGCCAGCTGCTGCGTCACCTTGTGCCACACAGAGACAGCTGCCACGGGGGGGGGGGTTCCTTCTGACATTGAACACGAGATGTGACGTAAGGCGGTTATCGCGTGCGAGGCGACTCCGACACGCCACACAATGAAGCTCTACCAAAACGAATCGTGTTCACAAATTACCTAATGACATTTTTTTCAACGCCTTGTAAAGGTCTGTCCACTTAGCGACATTTAGTGGACCTTGCACGGTTCGTTTGGTGACTTTCCGCTTTTGAAGGAACGAAGGATTCATGGCAGCCTTCGTGTCCCTCTCAGGCACGCCGCAGACTCCCCGTCCCGCGTTGAAGAGGCCGAGAACCACCGGCCGCTGCGTGGACAGCCGGGACCCCACCACGCTCTGCCGAGTGCAGCAGCCGTGGCAAACGAGGCCCAAGGTTAACCTTGACACCGCGGGCTTGGTGAGCACGCACCGACGACCGCGGAGCCAGGCCGAGGCGTCGCCGACGCAATAAGGGCCATCCATTTAGTCGGTACGCAAAATTCTGTCAAAACGTGACCCCTCCCCCCTTCCCTGTCCGCACGCGGACTTTTTACACACCCCCCACCTGCGTACGGCCAGCTTGACGCACCCCCGGCCCCCGAAACCTATAGAACGGCCGATATTTAATCCACGCAGATTAAATATCGGCCTATCTTTACACACTTTGTACAAACAGTTATACTTGACTGTGTTATCCATCCTGGCTGGTTATTCAAAAACACGTCTATTATGATCTTAAAACACAATTACAACTCGGTGAACTAGTCTCGCTATAAAGTGCGTCGACTGAACATCTGCTGTAGCAGTAGCCCAACGTACAGACGAGTGTTAGTGCTGAAGTCCGGGGGCGGCAGCAGCACGAACAGAGAGCACCGCGGCAGCTAAAACCTTGAGCCAGCGGCAGTCTGCAGTGAGGCCAGATTGGAGGATGTGTGGTAATCATCCATGGGGTAGGCCGCCAGACGATGTCAGACTCACTGCCGAGCTGCGTGATAGCTGCAGTCAGGGCACGGTGGCCCACGAGTGACACCTCTCCCACAGTCCCACTGCTCCCGGTAGTACTTGTTGTCTGACAGCTGAAGAAACTGAACTGTAGCTCATTTGAAGGCCAATGTAGACAAATTAATTATTATCGAGGCTTCACCCCCCCCCCCCCATTTCCTATTCGTACGTACATTGTCAGTAGACACCCCATACACAAGCGTACGCTTGCGTACGTTCTAAATGGATGGCCCCATGCCCCGCGGGTCGCCATCGGCATGCTCGCGTCGTCGTCGTCGAGACGGCGGGGATGAATTCTGCTCGCTCGTCTGCTCGAGGGCTTCTCGACATTTGAGGGCAGGCTGGCGCCTCTGCGGATGCCGCATTAGCGGGCCATCCAAGGAAGGGTGACCACCTGGTCCGTAATGCTTCCAACCATTCCCAGATAATCGTAATAATTTGCGATGACGTTGAAGCTGCAAGCGTGTACCAAAGTAGGGCCGCCTATCCGTGCGTGAGGAATGGACACCGCCGAGGCCACTAGCCGAGGCTGTGCTGGCTGCAGAGGTATTACGCTGTCATATATACCCCTATTTACTAATTAAACATTAATCCCGGGATGTTGGGTGACATCCTCTTGTTGGATGAGCTAAATGACACTTCTTTCGCGAGGTGTAGAGATGGACCATTCATTTCATTGGGGTCGCGTGAACGTTGAACATCGTCCTCCTCCTCGTCGTTTTAAACCCTGTGCCCGCTTTGTTCAACGAGCGTGCAAATTACACGCCTGTGTTTACACGCCTACAACTGCTTTCTTGATAAAAAAAAAAAATTCCGTGAATAAAACAGGAAGCGAACTTTTCATCTCCCGCGCAATTTACCTCCCCCTCCAACCCCCCGGGGAACACCAAGGCATAAATAAGAGACGGGTTTACGCGTTTGATCGAGCACTGTTAATACGAGAGCACAAATGCGCCGATTCACTCCGGAGGAGCAAAGGCGTGTACACGAGAGAAGGTGTGGAGTGCAAACTGCGGGGAGACGGAGTGACACGGGAGAGTGAGATCGTGGGGGGGGGGGGGTAATGAGCTGAGTGATAGGCGCCGTTGTGGTGAGATGTCAACCACCTCGCCTGGTATACAGAAGGTTGTGGGTTCGATCCCGACCCTGACGCCCGCTGTATGTTTGGAGTTTGCGTGTCTCTCTCCCCAAGTGGTCGCGTGAATTAACATCACACACATTTATAATATTTGGCTGCTATACATTTCCACGTGATAAGCCACTTAGTTGGGATATCATTTTAGCGGCCAGGCCGATTAGCACGTTTGGCTACGTACGGCGCGAAGGAAGTTCAACATACACACATCCAGGTCGCTTCCGAGAAAGAGCTGTGCAGCTCAATGGGCCTTGCCTGTTTTCAAATTAAAAGAGTAAAATAGAAACCAGGATGCGGTGAGGGGCGTGCAGAAAGGTGTTGGGGGTTGTGTGAGGGACGCGAGGATCGGTGGACTGCGCTCCACTGTGCGCAACAGCATCCAGTTAAAAATAAACTTGCCAAATGTGAGAGTTGCATATCCCCCGTGCAGTTAAGACACCAAATCGTGCGGCTGCGCTGCCATTTTGCGAAGCGTGTCTCGCCTCTGCCTGCCATAAACGATTTAGCATCGAGGTTTTCACGAAACGAATTAAAAGCCTAACACGAGCCACTCTGCACCGTTCAATATTGCCTCAGTGGTGACGGGAAATCCGTCACCGCGCCGTCGTCGCGATGCGGTCATCGTGACGACGGCCTTCGGACCGAGGAGTGCGGCGCCGCGGTGCAACGCAGCGCGCACCCCACGGGTCGCGTAAGAAACAGGAATAAACAAATACAAATACCAAACTGCCCTGGGTCTCACAGTCGTCGACTCGTTCGGGCTCCGTCATTTTTAGACATTCAGGAGGTGCGGACAGAGGAAGCGACCCGCCACGAGCACCCGCCCAGAGCGAGCGGCCCCGGTGCGCGTAATTTGTCAACGTGACCGTAATCACATCTGATGACATTAAACCCTCCGAAGATGTTTTCATATTCCGTGAAAGATGCATAATTTATCACTTCATTTAATATGCGCGCGGCGAATTCCTCTGTGGCCAAAACGGGGACGCGCCAGCGCGCACGCGCATCCCCGTCCCGGGCAAAATGAAAGAGGCAAGGGGCAGGTGCGGAGACGTCCGTGTGAAACCAATCCTCAAAATGCAATTCGGATTTTCCCCAGTTCGGACACAAAGCCAACGGACAATACAAAAGCTCACATTTTTTAAAACACCAAGAGTGTCACATAAAGTGGCTCAGTATTATTTTTGTTGTAAATGAAGGCACTCCAGAGTAGTGCAGTCACAACCCGCATCGCTCTATTTGGCGGCAAGGTGAGGTGGCGCAACGCTTGCCGCTTCACAGCGGGAAGGGTCTGGGTTTGATTCTCGACTCGGGCGTCTTTCCTGTGTTGAGTTTTAGTTTTTCTCTCCCCATGTTCTGCGCGGGTTTCCTCCAGGTTCTCCGGGTTCCTCCCACAGCTAAAAGCAAACACGCAATGTGACTGCCATTGACCAAACATCCCAATGCTGAAAAATTACCCACAAATTACTCAATAAAATGTACTCAGTCGGGATTACGGAAAGCAACGTTAACCCCTACTGCGGTAACATGGCAAGACTCTCCTGAAAAGTCTAACTCGGTAAAGCTTTCCTGTGTTAAATAATCAAAATAATAAATCGTGCTACTTGCATCCTTCAGTGCACACAGTTGTGAGGAGGAGGAAGAACGTTTGCCCTCACTGCTGATTAGCACGGTTGGCTCTGTATGGCGCGAAAAAAGTTCAAAATACATACATACAACAAATACCAGTCCGCTGGCTGGGGGAATAGTGCTCGCGACAAAAATGTGCGCATCTCGAGTCTATTCTGTTATTTAAATTCTCCATAAATGTTTCAATGATGGTATGGCGCACATCACGTTCGGCCCGCGTGTTATACGTGTTGCGTGCACAGTACATGGGCATGCTATGTCGCCTTCACCAGCACGAGTGTCTGACACACTGTACGCTGTATCACTGAAGAGGGGCAGACAACCGTGATAATCTCTGCATTTAGATGCCATTGCTTAAATGCCTCAGCATCTCCCCAGTGCCTTGCATCATCGCATCTCATCTCAAACATCCCTTTGTGGCACGGGGCGACTCGGCATCGGTTTGCCGGCAGGGGTGGTGACTGCTGCCGTGTGTAGCTCCAACCGAGCACTTTGTGGGCAGTGTTTCCGATTCGACAGATTTGGAGCATGACGCCGGCGCGCACACAACGGCCTACTCATTTCGAATGACATCACGGAATCCTAAGCGACTACTGCGAAGCAAATGGTGCGCGCTTATTTTTATCAATACACCACACCGCGACAATAACCAGGGCAGCCTGTCGGATTTTAACTGTGAACCCCTGCAACGAGCGGCGACCGCCATAAAGCCGCCGCTGACCAGATTTCACAAACGCGCGCACACACGAGAAAGGCCCACTGCGCCAGCCTCTGCTTGGCTTGGACGGGTCACATTTGTAAACCTAAGGTGGGGAAAATGAAAATTGACGTTGAAGTTTAGGAACTACAATCACTTACTGGCAGGCTCAGGAACTGCGAGGAGTTCCTGATATGCAACGTATAATTTACCTTGTACGATATCGTAGAGAAGATGAAGCAATGAGAATTATGCAGAATATTACATCGCATGAGAGCAGTGCCAAAGAGGGTACCCATGTTATAAACAATGTTATATTATTATCGTAACGTTTGCTGGAAAAATTAGAAACTGATCCTCTGCCCTCTAAATACTTCCATAACTGTGCCTGGAATAATGGATTTTGCCAGCTGGGGCAAATACCTGCTTTGAACACTTATTGACAAGGAATCTCCACGATAGCGTCAATTCTAAAGGGAATGCTGAGCAGCTGTGTCACATGGGTGTAAGGCCAGTCCTCGTCGTTACAGAGGTCTCGGTGTCTTGCAAGGGGTTTACATGCGTGGGTGACCACAGCGGCAAGAAAGATGGGATACGATGTGCTGATGATCCCCGAAAGGATGCGACCTGTGATGAGACAGGGAAGTGGCCAGACTGGCATGTTAGCGCTGATGTATGGATTTACGTTGAACACCTATCGCATGGTATGTAGCCAAACGCGCTAATTGAAGGTACGGGCTAAGGACAACAAACTGAACGCAAAAAAACAGTTCTAAAGAAATGAGTTTGCAATCTAGATGATGATTTAAAAGTGCATATCTCCCAGTGGCTTCCTAATATCGGAAGGAAGAGCGTTCCAGACGGCCACAGAAGCGCGCGATGCGGTGACCACCGCCTTTGTTCGGTGGCCGAGCCAAAAGCCGCTGCCGCCGCCGTCTCTACAACGAGGACGACAAACGATGGTTTATGCTCCTTGACCTTGACGACGGGAGGGGTCAGACTGCTGCGGTACACACAAGACGATTATTCTCATTATGTTGAGCCTAATGGATGGTGGCCGTAAGGCACATGTGTGCACCTGCTGGGAAATGGGTCGGTGCGCGACCCAACGCTACACGCGCCGCGCTATTTCCGCAGGGGGGGGGGGGGGGTGGAACGTCAGCAAACGCGGGTTTCTCGTGTGTGGTGCAGGTGTGTCACACGTATGTCATATGCACGATCCAATCTATGTTATGCATGGTACATGATGTCACATGCATGGGACACCTTTGTCATATATGCTACAAAGTATGTCAGATGTACGATAACTATATGTTATGCATGGTACACGTATGTCATATATCGTACGTGCATGTAATATGCATGGTGCATGTCTGCAATACAAAGTATATATGTATCACGTGTAAAATCTTGACTTAAATCTTTCGTAACTGCAGGAATTCATATTCTTGGGTTTTTTTTTACCTATCTACGTGACTTTACCGAAAGACCCAAGAATATATATCACGTGTGTTGAGCTGCGAACTGAAACACCCCACCAGTGTTCCCGTGACGCCGGGCGGCGTGACCACACGCACACACACAAATATAAAGACAAAGAACCCCGTATAGCCTTAACAGACTGTAGGGGCAAGTGCTGTTAGCGAACACCTATGAAGGCCGGAACGGCACACGAGGGGATGGGTGGCCAGCACCATGCCCGATCGCCTTTGTCTCCCCAGTGGCGATGTTTACACACTGCAACACTTCGTAGTTTGATGCTGAGTCGACCTAGGGGAGGCCCGGGACGGTTCAAATAATCGTCACTGGTGTTGGTTGTGAGCGGGAATAGAACTCGGGTCGCCGGGTTTATAGCGCAGCGCGCTAACTGCTACACTACCGCTCCCCACACACACGTGTGACCACACACACACACGTGTGACCAAACACACGTGACGAGACACACACACGTGACTACACACAACAACAACCGCCATTCCCCACGAAGTGGTGGTGACCTCACCATGACGCTTGTGCCAGGCTATGTGCACCTTGAGGTCACGTGAAGTGTCGAACGCCCGCTGGCACGAGTTCACGGGGCAGACCCAGCAGGTGCCACGGGTCGACTGACTGGGATAACTGCCTGATGCACCACCTGTGCCCCCTTCTGTGCCACTTGCTCTGCTTTAACCACCTGGTGCTCTGCTCGTTATTGTGAGCGTCGCTCCTCTGCCCTCTGTTGTTGTTGGAGGGCGTCCTTCACGAACCTCCTCCACAGAGGCTGATCTTGACACCGCTGGTACCAGTCATCGGCAAGTCCACTCAACTCCACATCCTCCTGTACCACATCACTCCATCTCTTCTCTAGCTCCACAGTAGGTCCTGGTGTCAAGGACATGGGCCCGCATCCGCTGTTCCGTCACTACGTAGTCCAGCAGATGTTCTTGCTTGGACCCGGCATGCATCCATGATATTGTATAGATGCACCGATGCCAGAACAGCGTGTTGGTAATTACAAGCCCACGGACTGCACAAAAATCTAGCAGCCTCCTTATTGAGCTGATCTGGCCCATGCCTTCCAATCACTCCAGACCAGGTGCCAGCATCATGACCAACTCGGGCATTAAAGTCACCCCACAAGATGACTCTATCCCGAGCACCTGTGACAGGAGGTCATAGAAGGCATCTGACTCATCAGCCTTGCCTGCATCCCTCCACGGATGTTCGTCTTCGGTGGGGGCATAAGTAACCACGACCACCACTCATCGCCTCCGGTTGATGGGAAGGCGAGCCCAAAGTAGCCTGGAGCCTACAGCTTCCCACACCTCAGCACCACGCTCCCACGCCCCCTTCATTCTTTTGTTCAGAAGAAGAGCCACTCCCTGTAGTTTGGCAGTCTCCTGCCCCGAGTATAGGACTGTCCACCCCTCATGATGGCAGGAGCCAGAGACGGTCCACCAGACCTCCTGAATACCACAGAGATCCAGGCGGTACCAGTCCAGCTCCCGACAGAGGAGTGGCAGCCTCTCCTCCGCAGTGAGCGTTCGAACATTCTACGTGGTCATCCGCAGTGGCTCTTTGTTGTTTCTGGAGGAGCCCCGAGGGTAAAGATTAAATCTCCTGACTCCGCCAAATGGGGTTTGGCCAGGAGACATCATAGACGCCTGTCCCCCCGGGGATTCCGGCACAAGCTTGTTAATGAAAATTTTCGTTCTTAGTTTAGTGGTAGTTAATTGAAGGTGGAGGGGTTACCAGCCCCTCGCACCTGTCCAGAGCCCCCATTTGGCCGCTGTGAATGGTCACAGACGCCATGAGGGGAGAGGCCGATCGGAATTGGCCCTCCCCCTACAGCACTGCCCACGATAGCGTTGCCCGTCCGGCACCACGAGGAGGTAGGGGGTTGTTTACACACACATACGCGTGACTGCACATACACACGCATGACCACACACACACGCGTGACCACACACACCCGTGACCACACACACGCACGCACGAGGCGTTCCACCCAAAGCAGCGGGACATGTGATGGGAGTGACCGTTCCGCGCTCAGTCTCGCACAGAGACGGAGAGGGGGAGCGGAGCCCTCGCTCACAACCACAACAACCACAACAACAACAACGCCGTGCGCGGCCTCTGCAACA